>NC_091359.1:23432965-23592965 GCF_038502225.1 Cherax quadricarinatus | reverse complement strand
AATGTTGGTAGAATTACTGACAATATGTAAAGTAAAAGGACACAAGTGCAACTGATGTGACATTTTATTGTGGCAACGTTTCGCTCTCCAGGAGCTTTGTCAAGCTGTTACAAACAGTACATGGACACAGAGGGTATATAAAGGCTCAGAGTGAGGTGCAATACTAGTGAGGTACCATTACGATGTTCACTAGTGGTAGGTAAAAATAGGTAGTAGCAATTATTAACATGGTAGAGCAATTAATTCGTACATGAGTAAAAGGATATAAAAGCTATTACTTGGGTAACATAAAAATAGGTTGGACAAATATAGACTGGATAGAGAAGGCCTTTTCCAGTGTTCACTCTCTGTAATGGCAGGGTTTACTGGTTAAGGAGGATTCTCGCTAAGACTTCAGAGATGGTGAAGCTGCCGTTGTTTTGTTTAATTGTATTCGAAACAGCGATCAGTGCTGATTCGAGGCACTTGCGTTCATGCGAAATTAAGGCTCTTTGAACACTAATTGGGCGTCCCTGGAATTTCATGAGGTGATTGGTGGAATTTCAGGTGTTGTACACAGGCGTTAATTCAAGTTATCGTTCCTACATGCGTGGTTGCACCTGCTCTAAGCCTTTATATACCCTCTGTGTCCATATATTGCTTTGTATCAAAGGCTTGACAAAGCTCCTGGAGGCACGTTGAAACGTTACAATAAAATGTCACATTGAAGGTTGCAATGTGTCTTTACTTTATTAAAAGCTCAGTCTTACATGCGAGTTCCTCAATAAACCCTGAAACAATTACAAGTGACTGTGAGAAGACCCTTGATAACGATGTTGCTCTCCCTCGGGTTGAGACCTTGAACAACTGCAAACACAAAAGATGATACATTGCTGGTTGTTGTGCTGAGATATTGCAGACTAGACTCACATGGCTCTGACAAGCCAACCACTAGCTTTGACTCCAGTCCAACATGGCTCCACTAGCTTTGACTCCAGTCAAACATGGTTCCACTAGCTTTGACTCCAGTCAAACATGGTTCCACTAGCTTTGACTCCAGTCCAACATGGCTCCACTAGCTTTGACTCCAGTCCAACATGGCTCCTAAGTGATTATACATTCTTAACATTTCTCAAAAATCTTTTTTGCTGCCTATCACTAAACAATCATCGTTAGCTGTCTCATTATAGTTTACATGTTCAAGTTGGTGTCCCTAAAGTCTTCAGTACCTCGTACGCTTTTTGTGGTAGGCCGGACAGTTCGAATTCTGGAATGTCCCTCAGATACTGACCTACGTCACATTTTTGGATGCAAGAGTTTGCTGGACCTGGAATGTGAATGTGTTTACTAAATGGTTGAGTCACTCATAATTATTCCTTTAAGGTATTTTGTCCACCTTCATTTAACCAGATGAAATTTGTAACCAGTGGTGGTTTATTTTCCAGTATATTTTGTTTTATATATGCACCTAGACAAGGCTCTTAATCCCCCCTAGGCTCCTACATTTTTACGTATATATTACCCAGATACACGGCTGCTACAGTGAAACACACAGTTCACTACTCAGTTACAAGGCTGCTACAGTGAAACACACAGTTCACTACTCAGTTACAAGGCTGCTACAGTGAAACACACAGTTCACTACTCAGTTACAAGGCTGCTACAGTGAAACACACAGTTCACTACCCTCAGTTACAAAGGCTGCTACAGGTAGAGACACACAGTTCACTGCTACTCAGTTACAAGGCTCCTAAGAGTGACACAGTTCACTACTCAGTTACAAGGCTGCTACAGTGAAACACACAGTTCACTACTCAGTTACAAGGCTGCTACAGTGAAACACACAGTTCACTACTCAGTTACAAGGCTGCTACAGTGAAACACACAGTTCACTACTCAGTTACAAGGCTGCTACAGTGAAACACACAGTTCACTACTCAGTTACAAGGCTCCTACAGTGAAACACGCAGTTCACTACTCAGTTACAAGGCTCCTACAGTGAAACACGCAGTTCACTACTCAGTTACAAGGCTGCTACAGTGAAACACACAGTTCACTACTCAGTTACAAGGCTCCTACAGTGAAACACACAGTTCACTACTCAGTTACAAGGCTCCTACAGTGAAACACGCAGTTCACTACTCAGTTACAAGGTTGCTACAGTGAAAAACACAGTTCACTACTCAGTTACAAGGCTCCTACAGTGAAACACGCAGTTCACTACTCAGTTACAAGGCTGCTACAGTGAAACACGCAGTTCACTACTCAGTTACAAGGTTGCTACAGTGAAAAAACACAGTTCACTACTCAGTTACAAGGCTCCTACAGTGAAACACGCAGTTCACTACTCAGTTACAAGGTTGCTACAGTGAAACACGCAGTTCACTACTCAGTTACAAGGTTGCTACAGTGAAAAACACAGTTCACTACTCAGTTACAAGGCTCCTACAGTGAAACACGCAGTTCACTACTCAGTTACAAGGCTGCTACAGTGAAACACGCAGTTCACTACTCAGTTACAAGGTTGCTACAGTGAAACACGCAGTTCACTACTCAGTTACAAGGTTGCTACAGTGAAAAACACAGTTCACTACTCAGTTACAAGGCTCCTACAGTGAAACACGCAGTTCACTACTCAGTTACAAGGCTGCTACAGTGAAACACGCAGTTCACTACTCAGTTACAAGGTTGCTACAGTGAAAAACACAGTTCACTACTCAGTTACAAGGCTCCTACAGTGAAACACGCAGTTCACTACTCAGTTACAAGGCTGCTACAGTGAAACACGCAGTTCACTACTCAGTTACAAGGTTGCTACAGTGAAAAACACAGTTCACTACTCAGTTACAAGGCTCCTACAGTGAAACACGCAGTTCACTACTCAGTTACAAGGCTCCTACAGTGAAACACACAGTTCACTACTCAGTTACAAGGCTGCTACAGTGAAACACGCAGTTCACTACTCAGTTACAAGGTTGCTACAGTGAAACACACAGTTCACTACTCAGTTACAAGGCTCCTACAGTGAAACACGCAGTTCACTACTCAGTTACAAGGCTCCTACAGTGAAACACGCAGTTCACTACTCAGTTACAAGGCTCCTACAGTGAAACACGCAGTTCACTACTCAGTTACAAGGCTCCTACAGTGAAACACGCAGTTCACTACTCAGTTACAAGGCTCCTACAGTGAAACACACAGTTCACTACTCAGTTACAAGGCTGCTACAGTGAAACACGCAGTTCACTACTCAGTTACAAGGTTGCTACAGTGAAACACACAGTTCACTACTCAGTTACAAGGCTCCTACAGTGAAACACGCAGTTCACTACTCAGTTACAAGGCTCCTACAGTGAAACACGCAGTTCACTACTCAGTTACAAGGCTCCTACAGTGAAACACACAGTTCACTACTCAGTTACAAGGCTCCTACAGTGAAACACGCAGTTCACTACTCAGTTACAAGGCTCCTACAGTGAAACACGCAGTTCACTACTCAGTTACAAGGCTCCTACAGTGAAACACACAGTTACAAGACAGTCACAACAGTCATCTCATTCTTCACAATCTGTCCATCCAAGTAATGAACAGATGTTCAACTAGATTTACGAAACTTATACACAGCTAGAAGACTCTTAGAATCTAGAGTTACCAGTGTAGTGCTGGAGTCAGCACTACACTGGTGTAAACTCAACAGTGCTCTTACAAGTTATCCAGGCATGCTGGAGTCAGCACTACACTGGTGTACACTCAGCAGTGCTCTTACAAGTTATCCAGGCATGCTGGAGTCAGCACTACACTGGTGTACACTCAGCAGTGCTCTTACAAGTTATCCAGGCATGCTGGAGTCAGCACTACACTGGTGTACACTCAGCAGTGCTCTTACAAGTTATCCAGGCATGCTGGAGTCAGCACTACACTGGTGTACACTCAGCAGTGCTCTTACAAGTTATCCAGGCATGCTGGAATCAGCACTACACTGGTATACACTCAGCAGTGCTCTTACAAGTTATCCAGGCATGCTGGAGTCAGCACTACACTGGTATACACTCAGCAGTGCTCTTACAAGTTATCCAGGCATGCTGGAGTCAGCACTACACTGGTGCACACTCAACAGTGCTCTTACAAGTTATCCAGGCATGCTGGAGTCAGCACTACACTGGTATACACTCAGCAGTGCTCTTACAAGTTATCCAGGCATGCTGGAGTCAGCACTACACTGGTGTACACTCAGCAGTGCTCTTACAAGTTATCCAGGCATGCTGGAGTCAGCACTACACTGGTGTACACTCAGCAGTGCTCTTACAAGTTATCCAGGCATGCTGGAGTCAGCACTACACTGGTATACACTCAACAGTGCTCTTACAAGTTATCCAGGCATGCTGGAGTCAGCACTACACTGGTATACACTCAGCAGTGCTCTTACAAGTTATCCAGGCATGCTGGAGTCAGCACTACACTGGTGTACACCCAGCAGTACTCCCTCGTTCACGTATACACGTACCTGTCTTCTCATTTGACTTGACAAAGCCCACCGTGTTTGCGAAACACTGTTGTTTTTCATATGAAGTTCTCCACTGTGTGGGCGAAAAGTTTTCGTTTAAGTCGTGCACATGTTGTAAACGTCAGTGCAGACTGTAACATTTGGTGGACAGACTATTTTTTTTTATTATGCTAATATCTAAATATATTTTTAAGTTCAAAGTTCTGCTGAGATGAACTTTGGTATACAGGTATACAATACCTGTCGGTATTGTATACTATTTTGATGTTCTACCTGAATGTTATACTGTGTCTCATTACGTTGCTAATTACGTCGTTTACTTCGTTATAAACTGCTTCGTTACTTCTTTGCTTATTATTATTATTAGTAGTATTAGTATTATTGTTATTATAATCAAAAAGAAGCGCTGGCCCCTTGTTTGTTACGTCACATTGATTTCCTGTATGTGCATAGGACGTTCTCGAGGACCTTGTCTAGTTTGGTACTGACATCAGTGAGGTTACATTACTAGATTGGTGCTGCCGGCCCGGGAGCTAGCAAGTACGTTGTGGTACTGTCCTCTGTACCAAGATTCCATGATGTCGGTATTGTGTACCACTGATATACAACTTGTCATCAAAATTATGGAATCTTGGCACAGAGGACGTCACCACAACCCACTTGCTAATTCATGGCCCAACTCTGACGTTAACACTCTGGTGTTAACACCAGAGTGTTAACACCAGGGTGGAGGCAGGAACCATACATAGCTTTAAGATGAGGTATGATAAAGCTCATGGTGCAGGGCGAGAGAGGATCTAGTAACGGTCAGTGAAGAGTCGGGGCCAGGAGGTGAGTCTCGACCCCTGAAACTACAATTAGGTGAGTACACACACACACACACACACACTTTCACCGTTCCTATTACACGAATAACAGTCCAAGTCGGATGTTTCGGTCCGACTTGGACTGTGCCACTGGTGGGCCGTGGCCTGGTGGCTAAAGCTCTCGCTTCACACATTGAGGATCCGGGTTCGATTCCCGAGGAGAGTGAAAAACATCGGGCGTGTTTCCTTACACTGGTTGCCCATGTTCACCCATCAGTAACATGGGTACCTGGGTGTTAGTCGACTGGTGTGGGTCGCATCCTGGGACAAAACTGACCTAATTTGCCCGAAATGCTCAGCATAACAAGTGGTTTTCTATATAGTAGTATGTCACTGATGTCAGCTAGGACTGTATACCTTGTACATGTACTTGTAGAAATAAAGATATTATTATTATTATTATTATTATTATTATTATTATTATTATTATTATTATTATTATTATTATTATTAATATTAAGACACACTAAATCTGCAAGTTATTTCTGTATTGTCCCGTCACGGTATTGTGCATTCTTATTCTTTACCATTCATAAGTACTTCTTAATAATTCTCAATTCTGTAATATATTTTTAATAATAATAATAATAATAATAATAATAATAATAATAATAATAATAATAATAATAATCTTTACTTCTACAAGAACATGATACAACTTATACACACCACAGCTGACATAAGTGACATATTATATAGAAAGCCTTTGGTTAGGCTGAGCATTTCGGGCAACTTAGGTTAATTCTGTCCCCAAGGTTGGAACCACACCAATCGACTAACACCCAGGTACCTACTTACTGCTAGGTGAACAGGGACAGCAGGTGTCTCAAGGAAACACGCCCTAGTGTTTCCACCCGTACCAGGAATCGAGTCCCATTCCTCAGTGTGAGGTGATTGCGGTATCAACCTAGCTACGGGAGGTCGGGTCTGAGACTGGGGAAGGCAATCCCCGGGACAACTGGTACATAACGAGGGTCCCCAGGACCACTGGAACATAACGAGGGTACCCAGGGCCACTGGTACATAACGAGGGTCCCCAGGACCACTGGAACATAACGAGGGTACCCAGGGCCACTGGTACATAACGAGGGTCCCCAGGACCACTGGTACATAACGAGGGTACCCAAGACCATTGGTACATAACGAGGGTCCCCAGGTCCACTGGTACATAAATAGGGTCCCCAGGACCACTGGTACATAACGAGGGTACCCAGGACCACTGGTACAAAACGAGGGTCCCCAGGACCACTGGTACATAACGAGGGTACCCAAGACCACTGGTACATAACGAGGGTACCCAGGGCCACTGGTATATAACGGGGGTACCCAGGACCACTGGTATATAACGGGGGTACCCAGGACCACTGGTATATAACGGGGGTACCCAGGACCACTGGTATATAACGGGGGTACCCAGGACCACTGGTATATAACGGGGGTACCCAGGACCACTGGTATATAACGGGGGTACCCAGAACCACTGGTATATAACGGGAGTACCCAGGACCACTGGTATATAACGGGGGTACCCAGGACCACTGGTATATAACGGGGGTACCCAGGACCACTGGTATATAACGGGGGTACCCAGGACCACTGGTATATAACGGGGGTACCCAGGACCACTGGTATATAACATAAGAACATAAGAACATAAGAAAGGAGGAACACTGCAGCAGGCCTGTTGGCCCATACTAGGCAGGTCCTTTACAATTCATCCCACTAACAAACATTTGACCAACCCAATTTTCAATGCCACCCAAGAAACAAGCTCCGATGTGCAAGTCCCTCTCAAATCCAACCCCTCCCACTCATGTACTTATCCAACCTAAATTTGAAACTACCCAAAGTCCTAGCCTCAATAACCCAACTAGGTAGACTGTTCCACTCATCAACTACCCTATTTCCAAACCAATACTTTCCTATGTCCTTTCTAAATCTAAACTTATCTAATTTAAATCCATTACTGCGGGTTCTCTCTTGGAGAGATATCCTCAAGACCTTGTTAATATCCCCTTTATTAATACCTATCTTCCACTTATACACTTCGATCAGGTCATCCTACGCTGAATGTTTTCTAACGAATTTATGTCCATTCTGTAGTATGGAGACCAGAATTGAGCTGCATAATCTAGGTGAGGCCTTACTAATGATGTATAAAGCTGCAGTATGACCTCTGGACTTCTGTTGCTTACACTTCTTGATATAAATCCCAGTAATCTATTTGCCTTATTACGTACGCTTAGGCATTGCTGTCTTGGTTTAAGGTTGCTGCTTACCATAACCCCCAAGTCCTTTTCGCAATCTGTATGGCTAAGTTCTACATTATTTAACTTATAAGTGCTAGGGCTATGGACACTCCCGAGCTTCAGAACCTTGCATTTATCTACATTGAACTGCATCTGCCACTTTTCTGACCAAGAGTAGAGTTTGTCTAAATCCTCCTGAAGTTCCCTAACATCTACGTTTGAATCAATTATCCTACCTATCTTCGTGTCATCGGCGAATTTGCTCATATCACTAGCAATTCCTTCATCAAGATCATTGATATACATTATAAACAACAATGGGCCCAAGACTGATCCCTGTGGAACGCCACTTGTTACTGATCCCCACTCGGATTTAACCCCATTTATGGACACTCTCTGCTTCCTGTCTGTGAGCCATGACTCGATCCACGAGAGCACCCTTCCCCCAATGCCATGAGCTGCTACTTTCTTCAACAGTCTTTGGTGCGGAACTCTATCAAATGCCTTACTAAAATCTAAGTAAACAATATCAAATTCTTTATCGTGGTCAACAGCCTCAAAAGCTTTACTGAAGAAAGTTAATAAATTAGTTATACAAGACCGGCCTCTTGTGAATCCATGCTGAGTATCATTAATCAAGCTATGCTTATCGAGATGGCTTCTTATAACCTCAGCTATAATTGACTCTAGCAACTTGCCTACAATTGAGGTCAGGCTTATTGGGCGGTAATTTGACGGTAACGACTTGTCCCCTGTTTTAAAAATAGGAATTACATTAGCCATCTTCCACATATCAGACACTACACCTGTTTGAAGAGATAAATTAAAAATATTAGTTAATGGTTCACAGATTTCCATTTTGCATTCCTTAAGAACCCTTGAAAAAACCTCATCAGGACCCGGCGACTTATTTTGCTTCAGTCGGTCTATCTGCTTCACAACCATTTCACTAGTGACTGTGATGTTACATAATTTATCTTCTGATCCACTATAAAAACTAATTACCGGAATATTATTAGTGTCTTCCTGTGTAAAAACCGAGAGAAAATAATTATTTAAAATCGAGCACATTTCATTCTCTTTGTCAGTAAGATGCCCATAGTTATTTTTAAGGGGACCTATCTTATCTCTGACTTTTGTTCTATATACCTGGAAAAAAACTTTTTGGGTTAGTTTTAGAATCCCTAGCAACTTTAATTTCATAGTCCCTTTTAGCTTTTCTTATCCCCTTTTTAACGTCCCTCTTAATGTCAGTATACTGATTCATAAGATGACCCTCGCCTCTTTTGATACGCCTATAAATTCCTTTATGCCCTAGTAGATATTTCAGCCTATTATTCATTCATTTTGGGTCATTTCTATTTGATCTAATTTCTTTATAAGGGATAAACGTTCTTTGAGCAGCATGTATAGTGTTCAGAATACTGTCATATTGATAGCTCTCTTCGTTACCCCAGTCAACAGATGATAAGTGTTCTCTAAGCCCATCGTAATCTGCTAAGCGAAAATCTGGGACTGTTACTGAGTTATCCCTACTATCATACTTCCATTCAATGCTAAATGTAATTGATTTGTGGTCGCTAGCACCCAGTTCCTCTGAAACTTCTAAATTATTAACAAGGGATCCATTGTTCGCCAGAACTAAGTCAAGCAGGTTATTTCCCCTTGTAGGTTCTGTCACAAACTGCTTCAAAAAACAATCCTGAACTACTTCTAAGAAGTCGTATGATTTTAAATTCCCAGTCAAGAAATTCCAATCAATATGACTAAAGTTAAAGTCTCCTAGAATTACTACATTATCGTGCCTTGTGGTCCTAACAATTTCCTCCCATAGTAGTCTCCCTTGGTCCCTATCTAAGTTTGGGGGACGGTATATCACACCTAAAATTAATTTTTCATGCCCCTCTGAAAATTCTATCCAAATAGACTCTGTATGTGTTACTTCAGACTCAATACCCGTTTTTATGCAACAGTTCAAGCGATCTCGGACATACAATGCCACCCCACCCCCCTTCCCGACACTTCTATCTACTTGGAACAATTTAAAACCCTGAATGTGACATTCTGCAGGCATGTCCCGACTTTTTGAATTAAACCACGTCTCAGTTATGGCAAATACATCAATGTTACCTGCACTAGCAGCTAGTCTCAACTCGTCCATCTTATTCCTAGCACTGCGACTATTTGTGTAATATATATTTAAAGACCGTCCTGTCTCTTTACCCTTCCTGCTCCTTTCTGTTATTCCACTAAACCTATTACTGTCCTTGTCAATTAGTGCCACTGGCTTTCCAATATCCACCTCATTTTGCCTATTACTAGTTCTCCTAGTACTCATATTACTACACTGCGATTTCACTGTTTTCCTGCCAAAACCCATACCACTAACTATTCCTAGTTTAAAGACCTAACAGCTCCCTCCACTGCGTTGGCCAGTGCTCCCACCCCAGACCTAGATAAGTGAACCCCATCCCTGGCATACATGTCATTTCTGTCATAGAACAGGTCCCAGTTGTCAATGAATGTTACTGCATTTTCCTTACAGTATTTGTCCAGCCAGCAATTGACACCAATTACTCTGGACAACCATTCATTTCCAACTCCTCTCCTTGGAAAAATGCCGCATATGACAGGTTTCCCACCCTTCCTCCTAATTATCTCTATTGCTGACCTATACCTGCTAATCAGGTCCTCACTCCTACGTCTGCCAACATCGTTGCCTCCAGCACTGAGACAGATAATAGGATTTCTCCCATTACCTCTCATGATGTCATCCAGACGGCTAACAATATCCTTCATCCCAGCCCCAGGAAAACACACTCTCTGCCTCCTACTCCTATCCTTCAAGCAGAATGCCCTATCCATGTACCTAATCTGGCTATCCCCAACAACAACAATGTTTTTACCTTCCTTGGCGTCGTCTGTCGTGATGCTCCGAGTAGTCGACTCACATTCGCCAGGTAGCATTACACCACTTGTAGAATTCGTCAAGACGTTCTCGATGGTCTTCGTTGGGGTTTCTAGGGATGTCTCACTCACGTCTGCCAATGCTTCTTTGGTGCTCGTTGTGGCCTTCCCAGTAGAACACTCACATTCGTCAGGTAGCACCGAGAATGGGTTGGAAGTTTCCACGGTAGTCTTCTGGTTTCTCGTTATTTCTGCCTCTCCAACCGTTTTCTTGATCTTCAGCTTGGTTCCCTGTTGCCCGGCCACTGACCAAGCTCCCCTCTTAACCTGGGGACTCACAACAGGAGGATTACTACGAATTCTCTTGTTCTCCTCCGTTAATCGCCGTATCTCCAGTTTAGCAACTCTGAGCTCCTCTCTCGGCTGCTGGTAAAGTTGCTCAAGAGAGGGCATCCTGGTTCAGATTCACAGATAGCACACAAACAGGTCTTCTCAGAGTTAAGTACAGGTCACCACTGAGTTAAGTACAGGTCACCACTCTATTTATCTAACCTTTTTTAAAACCACACAACGTGGTACTCGGGAGTTTGTTCCACTCATCCACAACTCTATTACCAAACCAGTGCTTTCCTATATCCTTCCTGAATCTGAATTTTTCCAACTTGAAACCATTGCTGCGAGTCCTGTCTTGGCTGGAAATTTTCAGCACGCTATTTACACCCCTTTTTAATTATTCCTGTTTTCCATTTATACACCTCTACGCCTTTCTAGAAAGTGCAGATTCAGGGCCCTCAGTCTATCCTCATAGGGAAGATTTCTGATACATGGGATCAACTTTGTCATCCTCCTTTGTACGTTTTCCAGTGCATTTATATCCATTCTGTAATACGGTGACCCGAACTGAGCAGCATAGTCTAAATGAGGCCAAGGATTATGTTAGGTTTATTGCGAACACTTTTACACTGTTGTCTTGGTTTTAGATTACTACTAACCAGAACTCCCTAATCCTTTTCGCAATCCGTAACATATGTGACATGGTTATTTTCCTGTCCAACATTTAGAACTTTGCATTTGTCTATATTAAACTGCATCTGCCACTTCTCCGACCATTGCGTCAGTCTATTCAGATCATCCTGGAGTGCTCTAGTGTCCTCATTAGAATGAACTGGACGGCCTATTTTGGTGTCATCAGCAAATTTGCTTATGTCGCTATTTATTCGTTCATCTATGTCGTTTATGTAAATTGTGAACAGCAAGGGGCCCAACACTGACCCCTGAGGAACACCGCTCGTGACGCTTCTCCACTCTGACTTCTCCCCATTTATGCAAACTCTCTGCTGCCTATTTGTCAACCATGCCTGTACCCAGGAAAAAAGTTCACCTCCTATTCCGTGTGCCTTAAGTTTCCTCAATAGCCTACGATGTGGAACTCAATCGAAAGCCTAACTGAAGTCCATATACACAATATCATATTCATTACCATGATCTACCTCCTCAAACACCTTAGCGAAAAAGGTTAGTAAATTCGTAAGACAGGAACGCCCCTTTGTAAAACGGTGTTGAGATTCATTAATCAATTTATGCCTATCAAGATGGCTACAAATTGCGTCGGCAATTATTGATTCCATAAATTTTCCCACTATGGAGGTAAGGCTTATTGACCTATAGTTCGAAGCTAAGGACCTGTCACCTGCCTTGTAAATAGGTATCACATTTGCCATTTTCCACTTATCAGGCACTATGCCAGTTTGTAGTGATATGTTGAAAAGATTAGCCGAAGGTTTGCTAGGTTTTTCTTTACATTCCTTTACCACCCTTGCATGGAAGACAGCAAATGTGGTCCCAATCTTTAAAAAAGGAGACAGACATGAAGCACTAAACTACAGACCAGTGTCACTGACATGTATAGTATGCAAAGTCATGGAAAAGATTATCAGGAGAAGAGTGGTGGAACACCTAGAAAGGAACGATCTCATCAACAGCAGCCAACATGGTTTCAGAGACGGGAAATCCTGTGTCACAAACCTACTGGAGTTCTATAACATGGTGACAGCAGTAAGACAAGAGAGAGAAGGGTGGGTGGATTGCATTTTCTTAGACTGCAAGAAGGCACAAGAGATTAGTGCAAAAACTGGAGGACCAAGCAGGAATAACAGGGAAGGCACTGCAATGGATCAGGGAATACTTGTCAGGAAGACAGCAGCGAGTAATGGTACGAGGAGAGGTGTCAGGATGGGCACCTGTGACCAGCGGGGTCCCACAGGGGTCAGTCCTAGGACCAGTGCTGTTTCTGGTATTTGTGAACGACATGACGGAAGGAATAGACTCCGAAGTGTCACTGTTTGCAGATGACGTGAAGTTGATGAGAAGAGTTCATTCGATCGAAGACCAGGCAGAAATACAAAGGGATCTGGACAGGCTGCAGACCTGGTCCAGCAACTGGCTCCTGGAGTTCAATCCCACCAAGTGCAAAGTCATGAGGATTGGGGAAGGGCAAAGAAGACCGCAGATGGAGTACAGTCTAGGGGGTCAGAGACTACAAACATCACTCAAGGAAAAAGATCTTGGGGTGAGTATAACACCAGGCACATCTCCTGAAGTGCACATCAACCAAATAACTGCTGCAGCATATGGGCGCCTAGCAAACCTCAGAACAGCATTCCGACATCTTAATAAGGAATCGTTCAGGACCCTGTACACCGTGTACGTTAGGCCCATATTGGAGTATGCGGCACCAGTTTGGAACCCACACCTAGCCAGGCATGTAAAGAAACTAGAGAAAGTGCAAAGGTTTGCAACAAGACTAGTCCCAGAGCTAAGAGGTATGCCCTATGAGGAGAGGTTAAGGGAAATCAACCTGACGACACTGGAGGACAGGAGAGATAGGGGGGACATGATAACGACTTACAAAATACTGAGAGGAATTGACAAGGTGGACAAAGACAGGATGTTCCAGAGACCGGACACAGTAACAAGGGGACACAGTTGGAAGTTGAAGACACAGATGAATCAAAGGGATGTTAGGAAGTATTTCTTCAGCCACAGAGTAGTCAGGAAGTGGAATAGTTTGGGAAGCGATGTAGTGGAGTCAGGATCCATACATAGCTTTAAGCAGAGGTACGATAAAGCTCATGGTTCAGGGAGAGTGACCTAGTAGCGACCAGTGAAGAGGCGGGGCCAGGAGCTTGGACTCGACCCCTGCAACCTCAACTAGGTGAGTACAACTAGGTGAGTATACACACACGCTACGATAAGGCTCATTTAGCAGTGAGAGTGGACCTAGTAGCGACCATCACAGAACCGAGGCCAGGGTCTGTGAATCAACCCTTGCAACCACAATTAGGTGAGTACACACACCCACGCACACACACACACACACACACACACACACACACACACACACACACACACACACACACACACACACACACACACACACACACACACACACACACACACACACACACACACACACACACATATACACACAAACACACACACACACACACACACACACACACACACACACACACACACACACACACACACATATACACACAAACACACACACAAACACACACACACACACACACACACACACACACACACACACACACACAAACACACACACAAACACACACACACACACACACACACACACACACACACACATACACACAAACACACACACAAACACACACACACACACACACACACACACACACACACACACACACACACACACACACACACACACACACACACACACACACACACACACACACACACCGTCACAAGGCAGTGTAACACACACATTAATCCTCCCACATTACTCGCTTGAATAAATGAATATTAAATACACTTGGTATTCACAAAGTAACCTTGCCTAAACCCTTGATATACAAACTCCAACACACAACACAATACAACTTTTTATAATGAACAGCCGTCATTATACGACTGATATGACTGCAAATACTTTAACTGGTATGATTGTATTTTGGAAATGGTATATAATACCGACAAGCTGAAGACCAAGACACACGTGCATCAGTTGGGGTCTTAGTACTGAAAAATTTCGCCTACTGTGTTTAAGTCAAATATAGAGGCAGCAGGCCTGTGCCTCTGTATATGACTGAAGAAGCCTACTGTGTAGGCGAAACGTTTCAATCAAGAACAAGGATACCTAATAAACCTCACCAGCAAGAAGACTCACTAAATAAAGGCAATGAAGATGTCAATGATCCGCTACCTTCCCATCAATAATTCTTATCAAGACCTTGCCGAAACACGGCAAAGTGTGTATAACATCCAAGACAGCTGCTATTGTAAACTGCTAAGTAATGTGTACAGTGTACAACATACAAGAAAGCTGCTATAACCTGATATATTAGGGGTGAAAGGGGAGACCTTTTTTTCCCTTAGTATGGGGACCTGACAAGCTGAGAGTGAGGACACAGCCTCACCTCACTACACACTATTGGGGACTTTTCCTAATTCCACTTAACGAGGTACACACCACTGTGTCTCATGCACAGTAACAATAGTACACTTGGTTAATGAGATATCTAGGGGTGTAGAGGGAGTACACTCCAGAGTCCAGCTACCACAGGGAGTACACTCCAGAGTCCAGCTACCACAGGGAGTACACTCCAGAGTCCAGCTACCACAGGGAGTACACTCCAGAGTCCAGCTACCACAGGGAATACACTCCAGAGTACAGCCACCTCTCCGAACTAGAGGGTTCCTGCCTCCAGCAGCAGCTAGCAGAAGCTATCCACAATCTTCCTCAGCATGTAAATACTTCCTCTCCCATAAGTTCTGGCTAGTGAGCTCAGCTTCCGTGCTAAGCTCTACCACGTGCTCGCTCACAGAGCTGAGATTCCCAAACCAGTTGCGGGCTTAACAACGACTGCCACATTTTATGGTAGTTTCTTGCAAAATCCAGACCTATCTAAGGTATACTACCTCCCGCCACCCAGGATGCCACCCACCACAGTCGACTAACACCCAGGTACCTACTTACTGCTAGGTAAACAGGGACAGCAGGTGAAAGAAAACATGCCTAATGTTTCCATCCGTACCGAGGATCGAACCAATGACAGTACGTGAGGTGAATGCGTTACCAACCGAGCCACGAGACACCTCAAGTCACCTGAAGACCTGGTCTAAAGATATCTCATTTTCTTCCCTTTTAAAATAAGTATAATTGACTACAATAGGTCTTATCCCTTACTGTCAATTAAACTTTTAATTTTTAAAGGGGCGGAGGGGTAAGCCGGTGGAAGGCCTCGGTCAGATGACTAAAAGCTCCAGTGGCGTCAGGAAACACTTGTCCTGTTTTCTGACAAATCTTACCTAACATAACCCTTAACTCTCGAGTAAAACTACAATACTCGAAACACAAATAACACACGAAAGAGAGAGAGAGAGAGAGAGAGAGAGAGAGAGAGAGAGAGAGAGAGAGAGAGAGAGAGAGAGTCTCACTTGAATAAAAGAGCAATAATTATTTAACATACAGATTTCTTGTGCTATTCTCTTCTCTTACCAACAAGTACTACTTGACTTCTTGAAGAGTAAGATACATGTGCAACACTTGGGTATATTTATTATTGAAATGTTTCGTCTACACAATAGGCTTCTTCAGTCAAATATAGAGACAGCAGGTGTAGGGAAATGAAGATGATGTCATCAGTCTATCAACCTAGGAGATATAGTATTTGAGGCAGGCAGTAAGGGACTGACCCCCTAAAATACTATTTCACCTACTGCTTCTGTATTTGACTGAAGAAGTCTACAGTGTAGGTGAAACGTTTCAACAAAAAAGACACCCAACTGTTGCACATGTGTCTTAATCATCAACTTAGCTACCAGACAAGTCAGTATAACCAGCACTTTAGCTACCAGACAAGTCAGTATAACCAGCACTTTAGCTACCAGACAAGTCAGTATAACCAGCACTTTGGCTACCAGACAAGTCAGTATAACCAGCACTTTAGCTACCAGACAAGTCAGTATAACCAGCACTTTAGCTACCAGACAAGTCAGTATAACCAGCACTTTAGCTACCAGACAAGTCAGTATAACCAGCACTTTGGCTACCAGACAAGTCAGTATAACCAGCACTTTAGCTACCAGACAAGTCAGTATAACCAGCACTTTAGCTACCAGACAAGTCAGTATAACCAGCACTTTAGCTACCAGACAAGTCAGTATAACCAGCACTTTAGCTACCAGACAAGTCAGTATAACCAGCACTTTGGCTACCAGACAAGTCAGTATAACCAGCACTTTGGCTACCAGACAAGTCAGTATAACCAGCACTTTAGCTACCAGACAAGTCAGTATAACCAGCACTTTAGCTACCAGACAAGTCAGTATAACCAGCACTTTGGCTACCAGACAAGTCAGTATAACCAGCACTTTAGCTACCAGACAAGTCAGTATAACCAGCACTTTAGCTACCAGACAAGTCAGTATAACCAGCACTTTAGCTACCAGACAAGTCAGTATAACCAGCACTTTGGCTACCAGACAAGTCAGTATAACCAGCACTTTGGCTACCAGACAAGTCAGTATAACCAGTACTTTAGCTACCAGACAAGTCAGTATAACCAGCACTTTAGCTACCAGACAAGTCAGTATAACCAGCACTTTGGCTACCAGACAAGTCAGTATAACCAGCACTTTAGCTACCAGACAAGTCAGTATAACCAGCACTTTAGCTACCAGACAAGTCAGTATAACCAGCACTTTGGCTACCAGACAAGTCAGTATAACCAGCACTTTAGCTACCAGACAAGTCAGTATAACCAGCACTTTAGCTACCAGACAAGTCAGTATAACCAGCACTTTGGCTACCAAACAAGTCGGTATAACCAGCACTTTAGCTACCAGACAAGTCAGTATAACCAGCACTTTGGCTACCAGACAAGTCAGTATAACCAGCACTTCAGCTACCAGACAAGTCAGTATAACCAGCACTTTAGCTACCAGACAAGTCAGTATAACCAGCACTTTAGCTACCAGACAAGTCAGTATAACCAGCACTTTAGCTACCAGACAAGTCAGTATAACCAGCACTTTAGCTACCAGACAAGTCAGTATAACCAGCACTTTAGCTACCAGACAAGTCAGTATAACCAGCACTTTAACTACCAGACAAGTCAGTATAACCAGCACTTTAGCTACCAGACAAGTCAGTATAACCAGCACTTTGGCTACCAGACAAGTCAGTATAACCAGCACTTTGGCTACCAGACAAGTCGGTATAACCAGCACTTTAGCTACCAGACAAGTCAGTATAACCAGCACTTTAGCTACCAGACAAGTCAGTATAACCAGCACTTTAGCTACCAGACAAGTCAGTATAACCAGCACTTTAGCTACCAGACAAGTCAGTATAACCAGCACTTTAGCTACCAGACAAGTCAGTATAACCAGCACTTTAACTACCAGACAAGTCAGTATAACCAGCACTTTAGCTACCAGACAAGTCAGTATAACCAGCACTTTGGCTACCAGACAAGTCAGTATAACCAGCACTTTGGCTACCAGACAAGTCAGTATAACCAGCACTTTAGCTACCAGACAAGTCAGTATAACCAGCACTTTAACTACCAGACAAGTCAGTATAACCAGCACTTTGGCTACCAGACAAGTCAGTATAACCAGCACTTCAACTACCAGACAAGTCAGTATAACCAGCACTTTGGCTACCAGACAAGTCAGTATAACCAGCACTTCAACTACCAGACAAGTCAGTATAACCAGCAGACACAGTCGGACGACACCGGAAGTTCACTGCTGCAAAACCTCCTACTCATTTATCTTTTAAACTAACTTCTCTGGGTTCCAGTGCCTACTAGAAATGTGAACTAGCTCCACTACGGTGCCCCGTGGCCTGGTGGCAAAAGCTCTCGCTTCACACGGTAAGGTGTCTGGGTTTGATCCCCGGCGAGGGTAGAAACATTGGGTTTGTTTCCTTACACAGGTTGTCTATGTTCACCCATTAGTAAAATGGGTACCTGGGTGTTAGTCGATTGGTATGGGTCGCATCCTGGGACAAAACTGACCTAATTTGACCGAGATGCTCTGCATAACAAGCGGCTTTCATACTTACCCGCTCACACATCACCCACAACCTACAGTAAGTTGAAACTTGATAAAAGATCTAGCAGGAAGAAGCGCTCCACTATACTGCACCATTACCAGGATCCACTGGCCTTATAGAATAAGTTGGTGTAGGTCACTGGACCATTTCCAAGGTCCCCTCGTTCATTCCACAGGTATCACCTACACCTCTGGCAGGGCGAAGGTACATGGAAACATCTTCCCCTCCTCCTGTTTCCTCCTGGCTGGCAGGACAGCCTTGCATTAGGAATACAAGCAGGCCAGGAAAACAGCAGACAAGTCCGATCCTGAGTCAGTTACAGCAGGCTTCTTGAAGGCTGATCCATTGCTGCCACAACAGAGGGTCTTAACATACCCTGGGAGGCAGGCATCCGGCAGGGTGGTTGGAACCAACAGCTTGAGCCTACCCCGAGGAGGGCAGTTCCTGGATGCCAGGAAATCCACCAGGTACACCAATATAAACATTGGTGTGCCCGGTAAAGGGTAAACATTTCCTCCAATTTATATTATTCACTTTAACTCCGAAAGTCAGTGCCTCCACAGCCCAGTCCCAGATCAGACCTCCTGGTTGCTGGCCTGAACAATCAAGCTGTTAGTGCCCACAATCTTGAGTCCAATGTATGCACAACAACCCATGTGATAAATTGTTTTGAGGAATCTATCGAGTTCCCTTTGTGCATGAAGAGTGTGGAGTCGTGGTCCCTTAACACTTACTGAGTTCTCTCTCAGTGTACTCATCACTTCCCTGCTTTCCAGGTATCCTGCACCATCTGCCAAGCCTCTTGTGTTCGTTAGTAGTAATATCAGTGTGAAGGTTATTGACCAATCCCTTATTAAGTATCTTTCATATGTTCATTTCGGTTCGTCTCTCTCGCCTATATTCTAAGTACAGTTCTTTGGACTTCAAACACTCCCAGTAATTTAGGTGTAATTTATATGAACTGTGAAAGATCTATACACATTTTCCAGCTGAGCAATTTCGCCTGACTTGATAAGATCGTTAGTACACAGTAATATTCCAGCCTTTAGAGAACCAGTGACGTGAAGAGTATCATTACTGGGTTGGCATCTCTTGTTTTGAAAGTTCTAGTTATCCAACCTATCTCTTGCAGCTGCAATAACAACATTGTTGTGCTCCTTGAACGTGAGATCTAACATTATAACCACAAGTGTATCACATTTGACTTATGTTCTATTCAGTGGTTTTAGTTTGTCTTGAATTCTGTTTTTTTTTCCTCTCCATTCATCCGTGACGCAGTAAGTGAAATTTATTCTGAGCATTATATTGTTGTCAGTGGCCCACTGGAAGATTTAGTTAATATCAGCTTTGAGGGTTAATGGGTGTCACCTTCATACACATTCTAATATCCTCTGGAAAAGAAAATGTCTCTGCTTATGCGAGAAATGAGAATGAGGAACAGAAGTGGGGCGAGTACGTGTCTTGGGAGACAGAGCTTTTAACTGTAAGAGCCTCTCGTTTCACTGTTCACTATTACTCTTTAGGTTGTGTTTAAGTTAAATATTCACCTACCCATCTTCCAAGTTATTCCTTTTGAACGTATTTTGTGTGCAATTATCCCATGGTTACACTTGTGCAATGCTTTTGCATAATACATCTGTATTTCGCTTGTCTTGAAGTACATTCAAAACCATATCGAAATTGTCCAGCAATTGCGAGAGGCAGGAACAACCTGCCTCTCGCAGGTTGACCTGGGTTGTGGGTTGCTTTGATTTCATGTCATTGGTAATTTTGGTATATGTTTTTTGCCATTGTTTTACTATCACCTTCGCGGAGTGGGGCAATTTCAGTGTTTTTTAATGAATGTGTCTAGGATTCTTCTCCATAGAATATTTATGGTGGATAATAAGGGTTTCTTGCAATTCTTGATGAATATCGAGTTCCACGAGTCAGGACCTGGGGTGGAGTGCATGGGCATGCAGTCAATGGCTTCTTCGAAATGGGGTTAGAGTTATATCAGAGGCTAAGGAGATGGATGTCTGCGGCATTTTCTGTCTCATTCATGAACTAATTTGAGTCGTCAATCTTTTGGCAGATTAATGGCTCAGTGAACACTGTGTCGTACTGGGACTTGAGTATTTCACTCATTTCTTTGTTACCGTCACTGTATGCCCCACCTCCTTTAATCAAAGGTCTGATAATAACTGTTTTTGACCTGGATTTTGAATACAAGAAATATTTTTTCTCTCTTTTTCACTTATTGCTTGTAGCTCCTGCCTCTCCTGGACTCTGATGTATTCAATTTGAGCTCAATGTTTCCTAATTCTCTAGACAGTGTTACTTTTCGTTCTTCATGGAGTACAAGACTTTTGAGGAGCTCTGTTTCTCGCCGTCTTACAGAAAGCTCACCCCACTCTTTACACCCTGCACTATCTCTTCCTCCTTCGTAACACTGTGTCTCTGCAACATACTTCTAGTACCACTCGGCTCATCCTCTCCATGTACTACTTTACGTCATCGTTTATCATATTCGCTTCTAAGCGAATTTCAACAAGTTCACGAATTTATTCTCAGTTGATGTCCTTGTTGTTAGCTAAACTTATTGAAAATACTTTCTTGGTTAAGTGTGTGTATGTCTGAACTTTTAAGCTGAGGTCTGACTTTACTGTCTTCAAACCACATGTTTACTGTTCCAAATCACATCATAATTAAAGTCGATTGTGCAATTTTCCCTCATAAGGCAAATTTGTTACATTGTAGAAGTCTTAAATTTAAGTCTCCAAACAATAGCATATTTGGGTCTGGTCTGATAGGTCATCAAGACAGTGCTCAATTTTCAATAATTGTTGTTCGAAACTGCTGGGAAGTTGTTCCTAGTGGTTTATACAGTTACAATAACTAGATTTAAATTTTCAATTTTAACCACCAGAGGTTCGAGCACATAATTCGTGTTATTAAGTAACTGTGTGTATATGAGCCACTCTTCAACATACTGACCAACCCTCGTGTTTTCTAGGGTTTTTTCTCGTCTTTTACGTGGGTTTCTGTAAACGCAGCGAACATCATTCGACTCAATGAGACCGTTGGTGAACGGTCTGGGTTTAAAACCCTCAGTTTTTGCTAAAACAAATGCTATGGTTAGATAGGTGTCCCGTAGCTCGGCCGCTGGCGCACTCAGCTCACACACTGATGTCCGGGGTTCGATTGTCCTCCGGTACGACTGGAAAACATTAGGGACGTGTTTCCATAAGATACGTGCTGTCCCTGTCCCTGTTCACCCATCAGTTTATAATGGGTGCCTGGGAATTAGTGGACTGGTGTGGGTTGCATCCTGGGACAAAACTGACCTAATTTGCCCGAAATGCTCAGCATAACAAGCTGCTTTCTATACAGTAGTATGTAAACTAGATATGTATACCTTGTACATGTACTTGTAGTAATATTATTATTATTATTATTATTATTTTGTTTATCGCTCAGGTGGGTGGCTTTTTTATTGTATTCAATAAATGTGGCTTTGTTGAGCCCCACACTGAGTTAGTTTCCTGTGGCATCTTTTTCAGTCCAGGATGGTTCCTAGCTAGTGAAACATTCTCACCATTCTTTCGTTTCCTAGCTATCCACCAAACCCTTCTTAGCTACTTTACCTGAGCTCATATAGGTCTCCACACTCCCATAACTTCTGGCTAGTGAGGTCAGCTCCCCAGGGAGAGCTACCATGGGCTCACTCATGGAGCTGAGAGTCCCAGGCCAGGGAGGGGTTAGCAGTGACGAGTAGCACTCAGAATTCTGTCTTCTTTAAAATAAACTAGATACCCAGCTTAAATATTTCACACTAAGTAAATCTGTACATCATACAAGACAGGTGTTACTGCAAGCTGCTGAGTAAATCTGTACATCATACAAGACAGGTGTTACTGCAAGCTGCTGAGTAAATCTGATCATACAAGACAGGTGTTACTGCAAGCTACTGAGTAAATCTGATCATACAAGACAGGTGTTACTGCAAGCTGCTGAGTAAATCTGTACATCATACAAGACAGGTGTTACTGCAAGCTGCTGAGTAAATCTGATCATACAAGACAGGTGTTACTGCAAGCTGCTGAGTAAATCTGTACATCATACAAGACAGGTGTTACTGCAAGCTACTGAGTAAATCTGATCATACAAGACAGGTGTTACTGCAAGCTGCTGAGTAAATCTGATCATACAAGACAGGTGTTACTGCAAGCTGCTGAGTAAATCTGAACATCATACAAGACAGGTGTTACTGCAAGCTGCTGAGTAAATCTGTACATCATACAAGACAGGTGTTACTGCAAGCTACTGAGTAAATCTGAACATCATACAAGACAGGTGTTACTGCAAGCTGCTGAGTAAATCTGTACATCATACAAGACAGGTGTTACTGCAAGCTACTGAGTAAATATGTACATCATACAAGACAGGTGTTACTGCAAGCTGCTGAGTAAATATGTACATCATACAAGACAGGTGTTACTGCAAGCTGCTGAGTCAATATGTATATCATACAAGACAGGTGTTACTGCAAGCTGCTGAGTAAATATGTACATCATACAAGACAGGTGTTACTGCAAGCTACTGAGTAAATCTGAACATCATACAAGACAGGTGTTACTGCAAGCTGCTGAGAGTAAATATGTACATCATACAAGACAGGTGTTACTGCAAGCTGCTGAGAGTAAATATGTACATCATACAAGACAGGTGTTACTGCAAGCTACTGAGTAAATCTGAACATCATACAAGACAGGTGTTACTGCAAGCTGCTGAGAGTAAATATGTACATCATACAAGACAGGTGTTACTGCAAGCTGCTGAGAGTAAATATGTACATCATACAAGACAGGTGTTACTGCAAGCTGCTGAGAGTAAATATGTACATCATACAAGACAGGTGTTACTGCAAGCTGCTGAGAGTAAATATGTACATCATACAAGACAGGTGTTACTGCAAGCTACTGAGTAAATCTGAACATCATACAAGACAGGTGTTACTGCAAGCTGCTGAGAGTAAATATGTACATCATACAAGACAGGTGTTACTGCAAGCTGCTGAGAGTAAATATGTACATCATACAAGACAGGTGTTACTGCAAGCTGCTGAGAGTAAATATGTACATCATACAAGACAGGTGTTACTGCAAGCTGCTGAGAGTAAATATGTACATCATACAAGACAGGTGTTACTGCAAGCTACTGAGTAAATCTGAACATCATACAAGACAGGTGTTACTGCAAGCTGCTGAGAGTAAATATGTACATCATACAAGACAGGTGTTACTGCAAGCTACTGAGTAAATCTGAACATCATACAAGACAGGTGTTACTGCAAGCTGCTGAGAGTAAATATGTACATCATACAAGACAGGTGTTACTGCAAGCTGCTGAGAGTAAATATGTACATCATACAAGACAGGTGTTACTGCAAGCTACTGAGTAAATCTGAACATCATACAAGACAGGTGTTACTGCAAGCTGCTGAGAGTAAATATGTACATCATACAAGACAGGTGTTACTGCAAGCTGCTGAGAGTAAATATGTACATCATACAAGACAGGTGTTACTGCAAGCTGCTGAGAGTAAATATGTACATCATACAAGACAGGTGTTACTGCAAGCTGCTGAGAGTAAATATGTACATCATACAAGACAGGTGTTACTGCAAGCTACTGAGTAAATCTGAACATCATACAAGACAGGTGTTACTGCAAGCTGCTGAGAGTAAATATGTACATCATACAAGACAGGTGTTACTGCAAGCTACTGAGTAAATCTGAACATCATACAAGACAGGTGTTACTGCAAGCTGCTGAGAGTAAATATGTACATCATACAAGACAGGTGTTACTGCAAGCTGCTGAGAGTAAATATGTACATCATACAAGACAGGTGTTACTGCAAGCTGCTGAGAGTAAATATGTACATCATACAAGACAGGTGTTACTGCAAGCTGCTGAGAGTAAATATGTACATCATACAAGACAGGTGTTACTGCAAGCTACTGAGTAAATCTGAACATACAAGACAGGTGTTACTGCAAGCTACTAAGAGCTACTATATTTATACATATCAACAACAGACTCACATTTGGTGAACACAAATTGGAATATTTTACAAAGAAATATATCTTGTAGACAGAAGTTTGGATGCTGCTCAGGCACGTTTAATGCAGGGTAAAAAAATGACCTCAGCTTGGGATCAAACCTGATTCTCTCTCATTCCTAGACGCTCTCTGACCCACACGGGTGTCTCCTTCCCTCAAGAATATAATAATAATGATGATCATTATCATACAACCAAGGACACTGCGTATTTTAATGCTAGAGGAACAATACAGTAAATTTTACACACCAGCCTAACTACCTATAGTCACAAGCTCACCCAACTACAGTAACCTCACCCAACTACAGTAACAACCTCACCCAACTACAGTAACAACCTCACCCAACTACAGTAACCTCACCCAACTACAGTAACAACCTCACCCAACTACAGTAACAACTTCACCCAACTACAGTAACCTCACCCAACTACAGTAACAACCTCACCCAACTACAGTAACAACCTCACCCAACTACAGTAACCTCACCCAACTACAGTAACAACCTCACCCAACTACAGTAACCTCACCCAACTACAGTAACAACCTCACCCAACTACAGTAACCTCACCCAACTACAGTAACAACCTCACCCAACTACAGTAACAACCTCACCCAACTACAGTAACCTCACCCAACTACAGTAACAACCTCACCCAACTACAGTAACAACTTCACCCAACTACAGTAACCTCACCCAACTACAGTAACAACTTCACCCAACTACAGTAACAACTTCACCCAACTACAGTAACAACCTCACCCAACTACAGTAACAACTTCACCCAACTACAGTAACAACCTCACCCAACTACAGTAACAACCTCACCCAACTACAGTAACAACTTCACCCAACTACAGTAACAACTTCACCCAACTACAGTAACAACCTCACCCAACTACAGTAACAACTTCATCCAACTACAGTAACAACCTCACCCAACTACAGTTACAACTTCACCCAACTATAGTTACAACCTCACCCAACTACAGTAACAACCTCACCCAACTACAGTAACAACCTCATCCAACTACAGTAACAACCTCACCCAACTACAGTAACAATCTCACCCAACTACAGTAACAACCTCACCCAACTATAGTTACAACCTCACCAAACTACAGTAACAACCTCACCCAACTATAGTTACAACCTCACCCAACTACAGTAACCTCACCCAACCACAGTAACAACCTCAACCAACTACAGTAACAACCTCACCCAACTACAGTAACAACCTCACCCAACTACAGTAACAACCTCACCCAACTACAGTAACAACCTCATCCAACTACAGTAACAACCTCATCCAACTACAGTAACAACCTCACCCAACTACAGTAACAATCTCACCCAACTACAGTAACAACCTCATCCAACTACAGTAACAACCTCACCCAACTACAGTAACAATCTCACCCAACTACAGTAACAACCTCACCCAACTACAGTAACAATCTCACCCAACTACAGTAACAACCTCACCCAACTACAGTAACAACCTCACCCAACTACAGTAACAACTTCACCAAACTACAGTAACAACCTCACCCAACTATAGTTACAACCTCACCCAACTATAGTAACAACCTCACCCAACTACAGTAACAACCTCACCCAACTATAGTTACAACCTCACCCAACTATAGTAACCTCACCCAACTACAGTAACAACCTCACCCAACTACAGTAACCTCACCCAACTACAGTAACAACCTCAACCAACTACAGTAACCTCACCCAACTACAGTAACAACCTCACCCAACTACAGTAACAACTTCACCAAACTACAGTAACAACCTCACCCAACTATAGTAACAACCTCAACCAACTACAGTAACAACCTCACCCAACTACAGTAACAACCTCACCCAACTACAGTAACAACCTCACCCAACTACAGTAACAACCTCACCCAACTACAGTAACAACCTCACCCAACTACAGTAACAACCTCACCCAACTACAGTAACAACCTCATCCAACTACAGTAACAACCTCAACCAACTACAGTAACAACCTCACCCAACCACAGTAACAACCTCACCCAACTACAGTAACAACCTCATCCAACTACAGTAACAACCTCACCCAACTACAGTAACAACCTCACCCAACTACAGTAACAACCTCACCCAACTACAGTAACAACCTCACCCAACTACAGTAACAACCTCAACCAACTACAGTAACAACGTCACCCAACTATAGTAACAACCTCAACCAACTACAGTAACAACCTCACCCAACTACAGTAACAAACTCAGCCAACTACAGTAACAACGTCACCCAACTATAGTAACAACCTCACCCAACTACAGTAACAACCTCACCCAACTACAGTAACAAACTCAGCCAACTACAGTAACAACGTCACCCAACTATAGTAACAACGTCACCCAACTATAGTAACAACCTCACCCAACTACAGTAACAACCTCACCCAACTACAGTAACAACCTCACCCAACTACAGTAACAACCTCACCCAACTACAGTAACAAACTCAGCCAACTACAGTAACAAACTCAGCCAACTACAGTAACAAACTCAGCCAACTACAGTAACAACCTCACCCAACTACAGTAACAACCTCACCCAACTACAGTAACAACCTAACCCAACTACAGTAATCTCACATAGTCACAACCTCGCATAACTAGAGCCACACCCCTCACATACCTCCAGCCACACCCGGTCACAGACCGGGCCGCGGGGGCGTTGACCCCCGGAACTCCAGGTAACTCCAGGTAAACATAAATCCAGCCACATCCCTCACATACCTCCAGCCACACCCCTCACATACCTCCAGCCACACCCCTCACATACCTCCAGCCACATCCCTCACATACCTCCAGCCACACCCCTCACATAACTCCAGCTACACCCCTCACATCCAGCCACACCCCTCACATACCTCCAGCTACACCCCTCACATCCAGCCACACCACTCACATAACTCCAGCTACACCCCTCACATCCAGCCACACCCCTCACATACCTCCAGCTACACCCCTCACATCCAGCCACACCCCTCACATAACTCCAGCTACACCCCTCACATCCAGCCACACCCCTCACATACCTCCAGCTACACCCCTCACATCCAGCCACACCCCTCACATACCTCCAGCCACACCCCTCACATACCTCCAGCCACACCCCTCACATAACTATGACAGCCAGACAACAACTACCTATGGACTGGAGATTAAAACATTAAGACGAAGTCCAACAGACGAGCCTCAAACTCTCCAGCAATTTACACACCTCCTGCTCCTGCTCCTCCTCCATACTAATGCCCTCACTCACCCACGTCAAACATTTAAGAGCCACCTGTCTCATTAAACCAAATATAGACCAACACAGTACCTCCCTCCATGATCAGCAGGAATAATTATCAATGACAGTACTGACCATTGTTCCATAGTATGAAACAATATTGTTTCAGACAACGGAACAATGCTCTTCTCCAGACTGAGGGACTGACCACCTCAAAACTTTAAGGGTGATGGACTGATTACATCGTCTTCAAGTATCTTCTGCTTCTATCAACTTTTCTGTACCTGACTGAAGAAGCCTACTGTGTAGGCGAAACGTTTCGAAATAAAGATACCTAACTGTTGCATATGTGTCTTACCTAACATAATTATCAGTGACAGTACTGACCATCTCCTCTCCTTTATCGAATGAAGAATCATTGGGTATCTTTGAAGATGTTTCTCCCAGTGACTTGTTCATCTCAGAGTTGATGATTGAGACACATGCGCAGGAGTTGGATACTTTTATTGTTCAAACGTTTCGCCTCCACAGTAGGCTTCTTCAGTCAAATACAGAGGTATCAGGTGTAATAGTGACATGAAGATGATGGAATCATTCCATCAGCTTCAATTGTTCAACTGTTGCACGTGTCTCTTAATCATTAGACACATTTGCAACACTTGTGTTTCTTTATTCAGGAAATGTTTCGCCACGCAGCGGCTTCATCAGTCCTATACAAAGCAGGAAGGTATAAGGAGCGGAGGAGTTTGAAGTAATCAGTCCCTCATCCTGGAGTCGATGTGTTCAGTCCATCACTCTTGTAGGAAGTACAGCATAGTGCCAGAGAGGTGACTTATATATTGCAGTCAGGTGAGTAGAAGCAGGAGACGGCGGGACTGATGAAGCCACTGTGTGGCGAAACGTTTCTTTAATAAAGAAACCCAAGTGTTGTATAAGTGTCTCAGTTCTTCAAGAATGGTGGAGATCAGAAGGAGTTTGATGTAATCAGTCCCTCAGCCTGGAGAAAAGTAGCTGTTCTATAGTCTGAAACTATGTAACAAGTACACCTCTCCAGGCTGAGGGACTGACCACCTCAAACTTCTTCAGGCTGAGGGACTGACCACCTCATAATTAGATCTTCCAGGATGATGGACTGATAACATCGTCTTTAACACCACTTCTGCTTTTGCCAACTTTATGTACTCGACTGAAGAAATCTACTGTGTAGGCGAAACGTTTCGAAATAAAGATACCTAACTGTTGTACATGTGTCTTACCTAACAACCTGTCGGTATTTTACACCATTTTAATATTTACGAAGTGGTATATATAGTGGAGACAGGTGAGGTGAAGCAGTCGTAGGTGGTATCACAGTGGAGAAATCCATATGTGGCAGGCGAGAGATATATGATAATATACACTTGGAAGGTCCTGGAGGGACTGGTACCAAACTTGCACACGAAAATCACTCCATATGAAAGCAAAAGACTCGGCAGGAGATGCAACATTCCCCCGATGAAAAGCAGGGGCGCCACGAGTACACTGAGAGACAACACAATAAGTGTCAGGGGCCCAAGACTGTTCAACTGCCTCCCAGCATACATAAGGGGGATTACCAATAGATCCCTGGCTGTCTTCAAGAAGGCGCTGGACAGGCACCTGACCAATCGGGCTGTGGTTCGTACGTCAGCTTGCATGCGACCAGCAGTAACAGTCTGGTTGATCAAAGCCTGATCCACCATGAGGCCTGGTCTCAGACCGGGCCGCGGGGGCGTTGACCCCCGAAACCCTCTCCAGGTAAACTCCAGGTACCAGGTCTTGACTATAGGTTAAGCAAATGAAGAATTCCCTGCGACTTCTAAAACCTTATGCTGTATTGTTTTCAAGATTGATGGACTGATTATATCGACTCCAGGGACTGATTACCTCAAACTTATGATCTTCACCATTCTTTTTATGGACTGATGAAGCCACTGTATGGCGAAACTGGTCGATCTCTTTCTGACAGACTTAGGGAGCACAAAAATAGTGTTAGGCTTGCCGACACTAACAATGCTCTTTTCTGTCACGTCAGAGATCATAGCCATCCTATTGACTGGTCTTCTGCTAAAACTGTCTTCCCTACTTCCAACTCGAACAGTCACCGTCTTGTTGAATCCTCTCTAATACACAACTTTCCTTGTATGAACCTTAGCCCTGGCTTCGTCTCTGTAGATGCCTTCCTCTCCCACTACATTGTAAAATGCTCCAAACTTCAGAACACCCGTGACTTAACCTGAATCCTCATTTTTTCTTTCTTTTTCTTCTTCCTCTTCCCCTTTCCTCTTTCCTTTTCTCCTCTGGGTTGTCTTTCTCTCTCCTGTCTCATGCTTCTGTTCCTTCTTCATTTATTTTATTTCACCACTTCCCCTTTCACGCACCACTGTGCGCTTGCTCTCCCTCTGTGGGCATCTAGCTCTCTTCCAGTGCTCCCCTTCCTTTGTTTTTGTTTTTGACTGGCTCGTCATCCTTATTTCCCACTTCTACCACTACCACTACTACTACCTCTTCTTCTTCTACTACTACTACAACTATTAATGAAATTAAGACACATGTGCGGCGTCTGGTTGTCTTTGTTGTGGACGTTTCGCCATCCAGTGGCTGGCTGGATGGCGAAACGTCTACGGTGGGGATGCCCGGGTGTTGTGCATGTGTCTTAATTTCATCTTGTCGGTATTATATACAATTCTTGTACTACTACTACTACTACTACTACTACTACTACTACAACTACTACCTCCACCTCTTCCTGCCTATATATAGCCGTCCTGCTCCACCTCTGTTAGTGTTACTTTGTCAATGGTCCAATTCGGACCGAAACGTCGTCGCAAGCTTCTCTCTTTTATGTGCGGGTTATTTGTGTATCGTTCCAGTCACGGTATTGTGCCTTTTTGTTATTTATGGACCCCGCAATTAAGCGTCATATTTTTTTAATGTTCTTCCCTCTTTTAAACCCCTCTTTCGATCTTATGAGGCTGCTCTTATTGCTACCCGGCGTCGTAAGAATCAGCTTCGCTTCCTACGTGACTGTCTTGCTGAACAAGTTCTGCCCCCTTCCTTCTCCCACTTCCTGAAAACCAACCCACTGGGCACTCCCTTTCCTGATCATGCCCGTCTCCTACTTCAACAGCTCATTCTTTCTACTAAATCACAGGTTGAAGATGCCTTCTTTACTTTCCGTCAACGTCAACGTGCTCTCTTTGCTGCTCTACCACAGGATCTCTGTAACCTTCTCTCTACCATTGCCTTTGACACTGCTCGCCTGAATGCGCAAATTCATTCTTCCAAACTACAAAATAAACTTCAACGTCTCATCTCAGCTAGCCCTTGGTCTAAATTCTCCCTCACTGACTGTGTTACTAACTTGTCTTCTGTCTCACTCTCTCAGTATGAGCTTGAACTTCTTGGTTTTGGTCTTTCCTTTGCCACTTCGCCTACTCCTCGCGCTGGTATTTCCCTGATTAGCTCTTTTGATTCCTTTCGTCAATCTCGCTTCCGTAATCTTCCTGACTTGTCCACTTTTCGTGGTGCTCTCCTTCCTGCTCTTGTTAGTCTGTTTTCCAAGAATCACCACCTTCCACGCCGTTACCAACTTGCCCTTTCTTCTCTTAAATCCAACACTAACATTGTCATACTATCTTCTGACAAAGGTAATTCGGTAGTTATCCTTGATCGCGAGGATTACCTCCGTAAAGCTGATGTCTTGCTCTCTGACTCACGCACCTACACTCCTCTCGTTTCCAACCCTCTTGATCGCATCAAGAGAACTTTCAACAAAAAACTAAGGACTCTCTCTGACCTCTGTCCTCCTGACTTTGACCTTGTTCAACGGTTTCGTGTCATCTGTCCCTCTCTTCCCTATTTCTATGGCCTTCCCAAAACTCATAAACCTGATATTCCTCTTCGTCCTATCATATCCTCTAGAGGTTCTGTCTCTTATTCTCTTGCTTCTTGGCTGGCCAAAACCCTCACTCCCTTTCTTGGTACTTTTTCTCCTGCCCACCTCCGTCACTCTCAAGACTTCATTGAACGGGTTCGCTCTCTCCCAACCTGTAAGATGCTTAGTCTTGACGTTGAGTCCCTCTTCACCAATGTCCCTCTTGATGATGTCCTTGATTTCCTTAGAGAGAAGGCCCATGAAGGGTTTCTTCATCTCCCTATCCCCACTGATGTCTTTCTTGATCTGATCCGCCTCTGTGTGGACTCTAACTCCCTTTCCTTCCAAGGGAAATATTATTCTCAAACCTTCGGTGTCGCTATGGGCTCTCTTCTCTCTCCTGTCCTTGCTAATCTTTACATGGAATACTTCGAGACTGTTCTTCTTCCTACCCACGATGTGCAACCTTCACTCTGGCTCCGCTATGTGGATGACATCTTTGCTCTGTGGCCTCATGACTCCAGTCTCTTCCAACCTTTTCTTGAAGCTCTTAATAATCTTGCCCCTTCCATTAAGTTTAAAGCTGAATGGGAATCTAATTCCTTGCTTCCTTTCCTTGATGTCCATGTCCACCGCTCAGATACAGGTTTTTCCTTTTCCGTTTACCGTAAACCTATGCACAGTGGCATGTACATTCACTACTTTTCCTATCATGCTTCCCCTGTCAAGAAAAGTGTTATCTCCCTCTTTCTCCGTGCCCTCCGCATCTGTGATCCTCAGTTCCTTCCAGCAGAAATTTCCACTCTTCATAATTCGTTCTCCCGTCTTGGCTACCCTTCCCATTTCATAGACTCTGCCCTCTCACGTGCTAAACGTAATTTCTTCTCTCCCAAACTCTCTTCTCCTGGGAACTCTTCTATCCTCTGCCTTCCCTACATTTCCGGTCTTTCTAATCTCAACAATTCTCTCCGTCCCTTAGACATCAAGCTTACCTTCAGCCAGACTAACACTCTTCGCACTAATCTCACAGATGTTCCTGGTGTCTACTCTATTTCTTGCTCCTCCTGTCCTCTTCAATACTTCGGAGAAACTGGTCGATCTCTTTCTGACAGACTTAGGGAGCACAAAAATAGTGTTAGGCTTGCCGACACTAACAATGCTCTTTTCTGTCACGTCAGAGATCATAGCCATCCTATTGACTGGTCTTCTGCTAAAACTGTCTTCCCTACTTCCAACTCGAACAGTCGCCGTCTAGTTGAATCCTCTCTAATACACAACTTTCCTTGTATGAACCTTAGCCCTGGCTTCGTCTCTGTAGATGCCTTCCTCTCCCACTACATTGTAAAATGCTCCAAACTTCAGAACACCCGTGACTTAACCTGAATCCTCATTTTTTCTTTCTTTTTCTTCTTCCTCTTCCCCTTTCCTCTTTCATTTTCTCCTCTGGGTTGTCTTTCTCTCTCCTGTCTCGTGTTTCTGTTCCTTCTTCATTTATTTTATTTCACCACTTCCCCTTTCACGCACCTCTGTGCGCTTGCTCTCCCTCTGTGGGCATCTAGCTCTCTTCCAGTGCTCCCCTTCCTTTGTTTTTGACTGGCTCGTCATCCTTATTTCCCACTTCTACCACTACCACTACTACTACCTCTTCTTCTTCTACTACTACTACAACTACTGATGAAATTAAGACACATGTGCGGCGACTGGTTGTCTTTGTTGTGGACGTTTCGCCATCCAGTGGCTGGCTGGATGGCGAAACGTCTACGATGGGGATGCCCGGGTGTTGTGCATGTGTCTTAATTTCATCTTGTCGGTATTATATACAATTCTTGTACTACTACTACTACTACTACTACCTCCACCTCTTCCTGCCTATATATAGCCGTCCTCCTCCACCTCTGTTAGTGTGACTTTGTCAATGGTCCAAGTCGGACCGAAACGTCGTCGTAAGCTTCTCTCTCTCTCTTTTATGTGCGGGTTATTTGTGTATCGTTCCAGTCACGGTATTGTGCCTTTTTGTTATTTATTTAAAGATAACCAAGTGTTGCACATGTCTAACTGATCAACTTGACTGTTGTATGAACCATGTATCAACACTAACCCATTATCAACATCAATACAGAGTTGTTGATCAATAAAGATACCAGGGTGTTACACATGTGTGTGTACATACACTCAGGTACACGACTCGACTCAGGTACACCTCCACACGTGAGCGTTAATGCAAATATTTAATTAGTCACTCAGGTGACAGCACCTCATTACCTAAAAGCATGCAGACAGGGGTCAACAGGGACAGCTGTTGTTCAGACCGAACATCAGAATGGCCAAGAAAAAAGTGAATTAAGTGACCTAGATTATTATTATAATCAAAAAGAAGCGCTAAGCCCCAAGGGCTATACAGCTAAGTGACCTAGAGCGTAGAATGATTGTTGGTGCCAGACGAGGCTGTCCGAGTATCTCAGAAACTGCTGATGTCCTGGGATTGTCACGCACAAGTCTCTAGAAAGGAGTCGGGTAGCGTTATATGTCTCTGATAATGAAAAAATAAGCACATAAGCAGTATAATGGGATCCTTTATTGACAACGTTTCGCCCACACAGTGGACTTTGTCAAGTCACAAACAGATTTACCTGGGTGAAAGGTACGTGAAGTCAGGTGGAGAATGCTTGGTACGTTGGATCTTTTCAACAAGGTAGATGTGTTTGTGACTTGATAAAGTTCACTGTGTGGTCGAAACATTGTCAATAAAGGATCACATTATATTGGTTATATGTTTATTTTTTCCACTGTGTCGGTATTTTATACCATTCACTTCCATTCTGGGATAACTTGAATTGATGCGTCGAAACAGGTATAAAGATCGATGGATTAGACACTGAATCTGTGTGGGTAGAATATCTAGGAGAAGAAAAAAAATATTTTAGGTGTTATATACCGACCCCCAAGTCAGAGGGAGACTTGTTTGGAATGAAACTGTTAGGGTTTCTAGACACAATAACGTAGCAATAGTAGGGGATTCTAACTTTAGTCAAATAGACGGGACTACATTGACCGGAAATTTAAGAGACCAGTGCCTTTCCGGAGGCAGTTCAGTACTGCTTTTTGAAGCAATATGTAACAGTCCATACCAGAGGTAATAATCTGTTGGATCTGATTTTGTCCAATAATGAATTATTATAATAAAAAAGAAGCGCTAAGCCACAAGGGCTATACAGCGTCCAATAATGAAACTCTGGATAATAATCTTGATGTCACTAAGAAGCTTGGCAGGAGTGTTCACAAATCTGTTAACTTTGATGGACTTAGAGAACACTTGTCTAGTTTTGACTGAGAATATTTGTCTAATGGTTCTATTGAAGATGATACAGTAACGATAACCGCAAATATAACTCTGTTCTTAATAATGTACAACTTGCTTAAAGTATATATATTCCCCAGAGAAAAATTAGGTCAAATATAAACAAGCTGATAATAAGCAGGAAATGTGCTCTATTTTTAAGAGTTATTTCTTGTCAGTTTACCTGGAGTTTACCTGGAGAGTGTTCCGGGGGTCAACGCCCCCGCGGCCCGGTCTGTGACCAGGCCTCCTGGTCACAGACTCTGAAGAAAATAAATTAATATTGCAGTAACGAGTGATATAGTTATCAAACATCTAGACAACCAAGAGCAAAATAAGTCATCAGGCCCCGAGGAACTGTATTCCAAGGTACTTAAGAATGTAAGATGGAACTTAGTCAGCCGCTAACGAGCCTAATTAACTCATCTATCCAAACCATCAGGGGATAAATCAGTTCCACCAAATTACCGTCCAATAAGCCTGATGACTGTAATAGGCAAATTATTATAATCAGTTATAACTGATATTATTAGTGGCCAACTTAATGAGCATAATTTGGTTGAGTCTCAGCATAGATTCACGAGAGGTGGTTACTGCCTGACCAAATTAATGACGTTCTTCAATAACGCATTTCAGGCAGTAGATAATAAAGAATATGTTTTAACATGTTCTAACATGTTCTAGCATGTTCTAACATGTTCTAACATGTTCTAACATGGGTCGAGACATGGCTTTCCAACAAGAGACAACGAGTTTGAATTAATGGGGTCAAGTCTGAATGGGGATCGGTCACTAGTGGCGTTCCACAAGGATCAGTTTTCTGTCCATTGTTCACAATTTACATTAATGACCTTGATGAAGGAATTACAAGTGACATAATTTATACCATGAATTAGGGAAAGATCCTGGACTTCACCTTACGAAACAGAGCAATTATGGACACTATAGTGGAGAAATGAATATGTTATTAGAAGACGAGCGAACTTACCCTCGTGTAGTATACAGGATTTAAACCCCAGTAACCAACCTGTACGGTAAACTTGTATCAAACACGTTTGACCTTCATAGAACCCTACGATATAATATTAATAAGACCATTCTTAAAGTTTAAAAATTACACACTTTTACAACATCTGGGAATCTTTATTAAGGAAAAGTTTCGCCAACAAGTGGCTTCCTCAGTCCGGTACAGAGATGAATGGTGGAAGATGAGAAGGAGTTCGAGGTAATTAGTCCCTCAGCCTCAAGTCGATGTATTCAGTCCATCAATCTTCACGCTTATAAAGGACATTTATTAAAGAAAACATTTCTTTAGGAGCGACTTCATCAGTCCTATGACATCCTGATGAAGCCATTTAGGGAGAACAATTTTAACAAATGTCTTGAAATGAACACAAGTGTCCTCTTCCATAGGCCATTTACAAAGCAACATTTACAAGATAAAAGGTGCAACAGGCACCTTGAGGACTGGCGCTCGTATATTTCTCTGAATTATATTATTACAGTCAAGAATTTGGCATCAAGTGTAAAAGCAGCATTAAGTAAGATCAAGTCCCCAAGACAATATGCTGTTCCCAGAGAGATACTGCTGCAATAACGTCTGAGCTTTCTAAACTTAAGATAAAAGCTTTCTAAACTTATATATAATACTGACTCCCTGAGGACCTATGTTGCCAGAGACTCAAACTCACTGCTACTGTACTCTGATTTTCTTTGTATCCGCGAGAAGAACTAAAGCAGTATGGGTCATACAGCTCCTGGGGAATGGTAGATAAGATTGGTTTGATGCCAGAAATAGAAGGATAGCTCCCATTCCTTGGATGAAGAGCACATGAAGGGGTACCAGGCTTCTAATAAAGTGGGTTGAGAGGAACTTTTGCAGTGATGGTAAGCTGGGTCTTGGATCGCTAGTGAGAAACTTTTAATACCTGGACACGTGCATGTTAGAAGAGGAGAGAAGGTGATCAGTCCCTCAGACTTGATAGATGGTGATGAGTCCCTCAGCCTTCAGAGAGGGTAGTCAGTCCCTTAGTCTTGATAGAAGGTGGTCAGTCCCTCAGCCCTGGCCACCTTTCATCAAAGCTGAGGGACTGATCATCTTCCATCAAGGCTGAGGGACTGATCATCTTCCATCAAGGCTGAGGGACTGATCATCTTCCATCAAGGCTGAGGGACTGATCATCTTCCATCAAGGCTGAGGGACTGACCATCTTCCATCAAGGCTGAGGGACTGATCATCTTCCATCAAGGCTGAGGGACTGATCATCTTCCATCAAGGCTGAGGGACTGACCCCCTCAAAATTACACCTCTCCCGTGACTTAGCTTTTAGAAAACAACAGTGAATTAGTGGACTGTGTGACCAAGGATCCTGAATGACACTAATCAAAACTATTCGCAATGGTCAACTGTTATTATTATTATTGTTATTATTATTATTATTATTATTATTATTGATTAAGTATTTTCTAGGATTATCATTTCTTTTGAAGTAGACACAATGACAGTTGTGGTACACTCAGATATCTGAGTGTATACGAGTGGTATACTCAGATATCCGATTGTATATGAGTGGTACACTAAGGTATATGAGTGGTACACTCAGGTATCTGAGTGTATACGATTGGTACACTCAGATATCTGAGTGTACCACAGGTTTGTGTGTTACCATGATAAGTGTGTGTGTGTGTGTGTGTGTGTGTGTGTGTACTCACCTAGTTGTGGTTGCAGGGATCGAGTCATAGCTCCTGGCCCCGCCTCTTCACTGGTCGCTACTAGGTCACTCTCCCTGAACCATTAGCTTGATCATACCTCTGCTTAAAGCTATGTATGGATCCTGCCTCCACTACATCGCTTCCCAAACTATTCCACTTCCTGGCTATTCTGTGACTGAAGAAATACTTCCTAACATCCCTGTGATTCATCTGTGTCTTCAGCTTCCAACTGTGACCCGTCGTTGCTGTGTTCCATCTCTGGTACGTCCTGTCTCTGTCCACCGTGTCTATACCTCTCAGTATTTTATATATCGTTATCATATCCCCCCTAACTCTCCTGTCTTCCAGTGTCGTCAGGTTGATTTCCCTTAACCTCTCCTCGCTGGACATACCCCTTAGCTCCCGGACTAGTCTTGCTGCAAACCTTTCAACTTTCTCTAGTTTTCTTACATGCTTGGCTAGGTGAGGGTTCCAAACTGGCGCTGGTGTGTGTGTGTGTGTGTGTTACCATGATAAGTATGCGTGTTACCATAAGTATGCGTGTTACCATAATGAGTATTCCTTGGCTGATCATTTCACATTACTGATGCCCTTTCTACTCTAGTTCTCTCAGATACATTCAATTTAATCCCATTCAATCGTCTCCACCGAAATTCTCCTACCCCTTTTTCAGCTTTGTTTTGCTTAGAGCCATAACATCCAGCTTCTTTGCAGTCATACCCTTTACAGTCAATTCTTTTATCATCCGTTCTACATTTACACACTTCCCAATATACATAGTTGTACAAAGGAATATAATACAGTGGTCCCTCAATTATCGTCCTTAATCCGTTCCTGGAAGTAGGACTATTATCGAAATAGACGATTTTCAAATCATCCCATCATCAAAATTTCTATCTTTTTTGATTTAGTAATTGTTACACAAGAATGGGTTACTAACCCCTTGTTCCTCCCATTTTAGTCGCCTTTTATAACATGTGTGGTTTATGGAGGAAGGATTCTTCTCCACTTCCCCACGGAGATGATAAGGGAAACTACAAGAATAAAAACTATTAAGAAATTAGAAGAAAAGTCAGATGAGTGTATATACACATACTGCACATGTACAACTGTGTAGGAAGAACCAGGTGTAAGTAGAAGCAGCAAGATGTGCCTATCACATTACGTATTAACACAAAATTATAACACTCGTGGTGCTAGAATTATGTGTCAAATCTACACGAATGTCACTGGTGGTGTCAGACTGTGTTATCAGATCTGAATGTGTGCACATCACTGGTGGTGCTGGAATGTGGTGCCAAATCTACGAATTTCTGGTGTTAGAATGTGGGGATATATTATGTGGGATATATTATGTGGCTCTATTAAACCTTTAATAAATATATAACAGTCAAATTGGGCAGAATTGCACCGAGTACACTAAGAAAAAACTCAATAAGTGTGAAGGGACCAAGACTTTTCAACACCCTCCTTCATCCATAAGAGGTATTACCAATAGACTCCTGGCTGCCTTCAAGAGAGAACTTGCTAAATTACTCCCTGATCAGTAGGGCTGTGATTCATATGCTTGCAGCTAACACCAAGAGCCTGGTTGATTTGGTCAGGAGTCCTAGTCTGCTGGTAGATACCTGTCACCAGGTTCCACGGGGAGGGAAATGGCTTGGTGATTCTGAGTAACAGGTGAAATACCTTTAAGTGACGGCTTGGCGAGTCACAAGGTCCCGAGTGAAGATAAGAGGAGCGACCGCATAAGTCGAATACATCGACGGTGTAAAGGTAATTTTGAGGTGATCAGTCCCTCATTCTTAAGAGCACTTGGTCAGTTTCTTACTCTGTCTCTGGCATCATGCCTCGGCTTTACGTTAAGTCTCTGGCATCATGCCTCGGCTTTACGTTAAGTCTCTGGCATCATGCCTCGGCTTCACGTTAAGTCTCTGGCATCATGCCTCGGCTTTACGTTAACTTTCTGGCATCATGCCTCGGCTTTACGTTAAGTCTCTTGCATCATGCCTCGGCTTTACGTAAAGTTTCTGGCATCATGCCTCGGCTTTACGTTAAGTTTCAGGCATCATGCCTCGGCTTTACGTTAAGTTTCTGGCATCATGCCTCGGCTTTACGTTAAATCTCCGGCATCATGCATTCGGCTTTACGTTAAGTCTCTGGCATCATGCCTCGGCTTTACGTTAAGTCTCTGACATCATGTCTCGGCTTTACGTTAAGTCTCTGGCATCATGCCTCGGCTTTACGTTAAGTCTCTGGCATCATGCCTCGCTTTACGTTAAGTTTCTGGCATCATGTCTCGGCTTAACGATAAGTTTCTGGCATCATGCCTCGGCTTTACGTTAAGTCTCTGGCATCATGCCTCGGCTTTATGTTAAGTCTCTGGCATCATGCCTCGGCTTTATGTTAAGTCTCTGGCATCATGCCTCGGCTTCACGTTAAATCTCTGGCATCATGCATTCGGCTTTACGTTAAATTTCAGGCATCATGCCTCGGCTTTACGTTAAGTTTCTGGCATCATGCCTCGGCTTTACGTTAAGTCACTGGCATCATGCCTCGGCTTTACGTTAAGTCTCTGGCATCATGCATCGGCTTTACGTTAAGTTTCTGGCATCATGCATCGGCTTTACGTTAAGTTTCTGGCATCATGCCTCGGCTTTACGTTAAGTTTCTGGCATCATGCCCCGGCTTAACGTTAAGTCTCTGGTATCATGCCTCGGCTTTACGTTAAGTCTCTGGCATCATGTCTCGGCTTTACGTTAAGTCTCTGGCATCATGCCTCAGTTTTACGTTAAGTTTCTGGCATCATGCCTCGGCTTTACGTTAAGTTTCTGGCATCATGCCTCGGCTTTACGTTAAATCTCTGGCATCATGCATTCGGCTTTACGTTAAGTTTCTGGCATCATGCCTCGGCTTTACGTTAAGTCTCTGGCATCATGCCTCGGCTTTACGTTAAGTCTCTGGCATCATGCCTCGGCTTTACGTTAAGTTTCTGGCATCATGCCTCGGCTTTACGTTAAGTTTCTGGCATCATGCCTCGGCTTTACGTTAAATCTATGACATCATGCATTCGGCTTTATGTTAGGTTTCTGGCATCATGCCTCGGCTTTACGTTAAGTCTCTGGCATCATGCCTCGGCTTTACGTTAAGTCTCTGGCATCATGCCTCGGCTTTACGTTAAGTTTCTGGCATCATGTCTCGGCTTTACGTTAAGTTTCTGGCATCATGCCTCGGCTTTACGTTAAGTCTCTGGCATCATGCCTCGGCTTTACGTTAAGTCTCTGGCATCATGCCTCGGCTTTACGTTAAGTCTCTGGCATCATGCCTCGGCTTTACGTTAAGTTTCTGGCATCATGTCTCGGCTTTACGTTAAGTTTCTGGCATCATGCCTCGGCTTTACGTTAAGACTGAGAACTTTCTATCGATTACTTAAAAATTACTTTTTCACTTCTACTGTCTCAAGTATTGTAATTATGTCTGAATTTAGCTGATGAAGTCTGCTATGCAGACGAAACGTTTCTACAATAAAGACAGGTAAATGTTGCACAGGTGTCTTACTGTAGTGGACAGACTGGAGAACAATCATATAAGACCAGGTGAAGTCTTTGTAAGATGACCTCAGCACCTGTGTAATACCACCATTAATGCCTCATAAGCAGAGTAACACCACCAACACTGCTACTATTAGCTCATAAGCAGGGTGAGTAGCACTACTACTACTGCCTCACAAGCAGGGTGAGTAGCACCACCACTACTGCCTCACAAGCAGGGTAAGTAGCACCACCACTACTGCCTCACAAGCAGGGTAAGTAGCACCACCACTACTGCCTCACAAGCAGGGTAAGTAGCACCACCACTACTGCCTCACAAGCAGGGTAAGTAGCATCACTACTGCCTCACAAGGAGGGTAAGTAGCACCACCACTACTGCCTCACAAGCAGGGTAAGTAGCACCACCACTACTGCCTCACAAGCAGGGTAAGTAGCACCACCACTACTGCCTCACAAGCAGGGTAAGTAGCACCACCACTACTGCCTCACAAGCAGGGTAAGTAGCACCACCACTACTGCCTCACAAGCAGGGTAAGTAGCACCACCACTACTGCCTCACAAGCAGTGTAAGTAGCACCACCACTACTGCCTCACAAGCAGGGTAAGTAGCACCACCACTACTGCCTCACAAGCAGTGTAAGTAGCACCACCACTACTGCCTCACAAGCAGGGTAAGTAGCACCACCACTACTGCCTCACAAGCAGGGTAAGTAGCACCACCACTACTGCCTCACAAGCAGGGTAAGTAGCACCACCACTGCCTCACAAGCAGGGTAAGTAGCATCACTACTGCCTCACAAGGAGGGTAAGTAGTACCACCACTACTGCCTCAAAAGCAAGGTAAGTAGCACCACCACTACTGCCTCACAAGCAGGGTAAGTAGCACCACCACTACTGCCTCACAAGCAGTGTAAGCAGCACCACCACTACTGCCTCACAAGCAGTGTAAGTAGCACCACCACTACTGCCTCACAAGCAGTGTAAGTAGCACCACCACTACTGCCTCACAAGCAGTGTAAGTAGCACCACCACTACTGCCTCACAAGCAGGGTAAGTAGCACCACCACTACTGCCTCACAAGCAGTGTAAGCAGCACCACCACTACTGCCTCACAAGCAGTGTAAGTAGCACCACCACTACTGCCTCACAAGCAGTGTAAGTAGCACCACCACTACTGCCTCACAAGCAGGGTAAGTAGCACCACCACTACTGCCTCACAAGCAGGGTAAGTAGCACCACCACTACTGCCTCACAAGCAGGGTAAGTAGCACCACCACTACTGCCTCACAAGCAGGGTAAGTAGCACCACCACTACTGCCTCACAAGCAGGGTAAGTAGCACCACCACTACTGCCTCACAAGCAGGGTAAGTAGCACCACCACTACTGCCTCACAAGCAGGGTAAGTAGCACCACCACTACTGCCTCACAAGCAGGGTAAGTAGCACCACCACTACTGCCTCACAAGCAAGGTAAGTAGCACCACCACTACTGCCTCACAAGCAGGGTAAGTAGTCAAGTCTTGGCCAGCTTCCAGGCAGCTCTACTTCATCACCGTGGCTTTAAGACACTCAGTATCTCTGGCACTCACACTGCTCACCACGCTGACCTTCCTATCCATAAAACATATCCACACACACAAAACATTCCTTACAAACTATATGTCTTGAGCTGGTCTTAGTACCAGGTCACCATCTACACTGTTAGACTTAAGTCCCTGAGAGGATAGGTTCAGTGTGGACTCGTAGTCTAAGTGAGGAGTCACACCACTTAGGACTCATTCCATGAACACAGTTTCTGAATAATGCCGTCATGTTGATTTAGTTGTATGTTAAGTAGACCAGGACTGGGACCGGCCAGGAAGCAGTGACCAGAGGACTGGAATTCTCTTCAGGTACCGCCGCCTTCTTGTAATGTTTTTTTTTTATTTCGGATATGTCTGGTGTGGGTGGTCAATCAGCAAGAACTCATTTAAAATTAAGTCCTATCTAAAATTTTCAAATATACGTTTAAGATATATTTTTTCATCTATGTTAATGTAAAAATTAATAATTTTGCACCAAAAGAACCTTAGAAAACTTACCTAACTTTATTATAACAAGCACAACTGAATTTAGTCTAATCCAACTAAATGTATTTTAGATAAGTTTACAATAATTTAATAAAGAAACACAATGAAATATATTTTTTTCCGTTAGGTTCAGAATGATTTTTGAGAAATAATTGCATACACAAATTTCCGCTTGCCTTATTCGACAAGGCAAGCGTTGCTATTTAAACCAAAATCACAAGTTTTACCAAATCGCCACGACATGTGTGTGTATGTGTGTGTATGTGTGTGTGTGTGTGTGTGTGTGTGTGTGTGTGTGTGTGTGTGTGTGTGTATGTGTATGTGTGTGTGTGTGTGTGTGTGTGTGTGTATGTATATATATATATATATATATATATATATATATATATATATATATATATATATATATATATATATATATATATATATATATATATATATTATATGTCGTGCCGAATATGTAAAACTGGTCAATTAGCAAGAACTCATTTAAAATTAAGTCCTTTCTAAAATTTTCTCTTATACGTTCAGAGATATATATTTTTTTCATTAATGTTAATGTAAAAATTTTTAATTTTGCTCCAAAAGAATCTTAGAAAACTTTCCTAACCTTATTATAACCTTATTATAACTAAATATATTTTAGATTTGTTTACAATAATTTAATACTAAAAAAACACAGTGAAATATATTTTTTTTCGTTAGGTTCAGAATGATTTTGGAGAAATTATTGCATACACAGATTTTCGCTTGTCCTATATGGCAAGATGAGCGTTGCTATTTAAGCCAAGATCGTAAATTCTGCCTATTAGGCACGATATATATATATATATATATATATATATATATATATATATATATATATATATATGCAAGACAAGCCTCACAGTGAGAATTTGCACAGTTCTCACTGCGTCATCAGGAGCTGTGCAATGTTGCAAGGGTAACAACAAGAGAAGTAGACTGGCTGGTGCCACCATGCTGCCATACTCTGAAAACTTACCCTATTTCTCCTGTTGTTGCCCTTGCAACATTGCACAGCTTCTGATGATACACTGAGAATTGTGAAAATAATTGAGCTAAATATTTCCACCCTCCATGGCTTGTCTTGCATTGTTAAGATCGCCTGTCTGCGATTGTTTGCATTATATATATATATATATATATATATATATATATATATATATATATATATATATATATATATATATATATACAGGGCCATGCAATTCTAGGATTGTGTGGTCCAAAACGACATGGGTTCGAATCCTTGCAGTGTTATTGATTCTATACCACTCGTTCATGGTACGACGTGAGGTCATACCTGTCCTAAGCTTTCTGGGAGTTAGCATGGGGTGTTACCGAGCACCTTGGCTTGTTAGTCTTAGAATCTCAACTTGTTGAAGAAGGAGGTTCTACTTCTTCAGGATTAAAATAGGAGGCTACGCCTAGATGGGTCCGGGAGTGTGAGATGGATGGGGCTGGTAAAGAGGAAATGGTCACCAGCAGTGAGAGTGGCAGCCGCTTTAAGTGGCAAGTGGCTCACAGTTCAGGAAGAAGGAATATAAGGAGGGTTGATAGAAAAGATGTCAAGGTAGGAAATCGATTCTCTGTTCTCCAGGACGAGTGTACTTCAGCGGTTAGTGAGGTTAAAGGTATCACTGACTCCCCTGCTAATTAAGGTAAGAATATTCTAATTGTAGGAGATTCTCAGGTAAGATATATGCACCATGCTTTTTATAACAGAGACAGGAAGGTCAGAGGGTTTGCCTCCCAGGAGCTGGTGTTGGTGACATTGTCAGCAGGTTGGATATTATGTCAGGTAATGGGAACAAGCCCATTATCTGTCTAAGTGCTGTTGAAAATGACATCAGGAAGGGCAAGAGTCAGGAGCTGCTGGATAAATACAGGTCAGCCATAGAAGTACTCAGGTCGAAGGGAGGGATCTCAATCATATGTAGTATCTTGCCTAGAAATAGAGTGGGCAATGAATGGATGTCTAGGGCAATTGGTATAAATTGCTGGCTAGACAGGTACTGCAAGGAACTTGCAATCCCATTCACTGATAACTGGGACAAATTCTATGGTAAACATGATATGCATGCAAGGGATGGGGTTCATCTCTCTGGGGCTGGAGTGGTTGCATTAGCCAATTCGATTGAGGGGGTAATTGATGATTTGTCTAGAAATTTAAACTGATAGATTATGGCTGTTTGAGAGAAATAATCAGGCTACAGTACTAGGGTTGAAAACAGCAGATATTTCCGGGATACCTGAGGGATATGTTTAAAAGACAATATTCAAAATAAAGTTACTAGTAAACGCAAAGCAATTGATCAACGGAGATAGTAGAGAGCAACGAATGACTAGTTCCCTTAAGGTTTACTGTACAAATAGTAGGAGTGTAAAAAAATAAGATATTTGAGCTAAGATTACTTGGAAGCGCAGGTAATATAGACATTATTGCTATAACAGAGACATGGTTCAACCTGATAGAGAAATGCCATCTGAATGCAACACATAGGGTTATAAACTATTCCACACTGATAGGGTCAACAGGAAGGGTGGTGGAGTGGCAATGTACGTCAGAGATAATTTACATTGTTGTCTTAGACATGATATAAGATTATAAACATTGGACACATAATCTGTTTGGCTACAGTTTCTCGAAGATCGTGACAAATTAATTTTGGGGGTGATTTATAGGCCCCCAAACCTTCATAAGGAGTGCAGTAAGCTGGTATGAGACGAAATTCATAAGGCATCTAGATATGACAATGTTGTGTTATTGGGAGAGTTTAACTTTAGACAAACTGGGTGGAACAATGTGACAGGAAATCTTGAGTCTAGTGACTTTCTTGATACGGTTCAGGATTGCTTTTTAAAACAGTTCGTAGCAGAACCGACTAGAGGAAACAATCTGCTTGGCAACAAAGAATCACTAATTAATAATCTTGAGCTTGATGAGCTTGGGGAAAGCAATCACAAATCACTTAGTTTCAATATATCAGTGAAGTACCCAGATAACTGCAATCAAATCTCTGTCCCAGACTTTTGCTTGGCCGACTTCATGGGACTGAGAAATTACTTGGGTGGGCAAAATTGGGAAGTCCTGACTATGGGTCAGGTAGGTGATCTTGGTTGCCAATATGACGTTTTTCAGTGCATAGTTCTAGCTGCCCAGACAACTTTTGTTCCAAGTAGGGAAATTAGATCTAACAAAAATAATCCCAAATGAATGAACAATAGATTAAAACATCTCATTGGTCAAAAGAGAGGCATATAAAGGCGTATCAATATATTCAATTAAAGAGAAATAAAGAAAAGGGAATAAGAAAAGCAAAAAGGGATTTTGAGGCTAAGGTCGCAAGGGATTTAAAGACTAACCCAAAAGGGTTCTTTCAGGTATACAGAAGTAAGATTAAGGACAAGATTGGCCCACTTAAAGGTAACTCAGGTCAGATCACTGACAGTGATAAGGATATGTGTGAACTTTTCCATACTAACTTATTCTCAGTTTTTACCCAGGAAAATACTAGCGAAATTCCAGAAATAGATTATGTAGAACAGGACGATAATAAACTATGCACGATTGCGGTAACTAGTGACATGGTCCTCAAATAGAGAAACTAAAACCTAACAAATCCCCAGGCCCTGATGAACTGTTTGCAAGGGTGTTAAAGGAATGTAAAGAGGAACTTAGCATACCTTTGGCTAATCTTTTCAACATATCACTACAAACTGGCATAGTGCCTGACAAGTGGAAAATGGCAAATGTAATACCTATTTACAAGGCAGGTGACAGGTCCTTAGCTTTGAACTATAGACCAATAAGCCTTACCTCCATAGTGGGAAAATTTATGGAATCAATAATTGCCGAAGCAATTCGTAGCCATCTTGATAGGCATAAATTAATTAATGAATCTCAACACGAATTTACTAACTTTTTTCACTAAGGTGTTTGAGGAGGTAGATCATGGTAATGAATATGATATTGTGTATATGGACTTCAGTAAGGCTTTCGATAAGAGTTCCACATCAGAGGCTATTGAGGAAACAAGGCACACGGAAGAGGAGAATTTTTTTCCTGGGTAGAAGCGTAGTTGACAAATAGGCAGCAGAGTTTTTGCCACAAGCGGTGTTCCTCAGGGATCAGTGTTGGGCACGTTGTTGTTCACAATTTACATAAACAACATAGATGAGGAAATAAATAGCGACATAAGCAAATTTGCTGATGACACCAAAATAGGCCGTCTAATTCATTCTATTGAGGACACTAGAGCACTCCAGGATGATTTGAATAGACTGACGCAATGGTCGGAGAAGTGGCAGATGCAGTTTAATATAGACAAATGCAAAGCTCTAAATGTTGGACAAGAAAATAACCATGCCACATATAAACTAAATAATGTAGATCTTAATATTACTGATTGCGAAAAAGATTTAGGAGTTCTGGTTAGCAGTAATCTAAAACCAAGACAACAGTACATTAGTGTTCGCAATAAAGCTAACAGAATTCTTGGCTTCATATCAAGAAGTATAAATAATAGAAGTCCTCAGGTTGTTCTTCAACTCTATATATCCTTGGTTAGGCCTCATTTAGACTATGCTGCTCAGTTCTGGTCACCGTATTACAGAATGGATATAAATGCGCTGGAAAACCTACAAAGGATGATGACAAAGTTGATCCTATGTATCAGAAATCTTCCCTATGAGGATAGACTGAGGGCCCTGAATCTGCACTCTCTAGAAAGGCGTAGAATTAGGGGGGGATATGATTGAGGTGTATAAATGGAAGACAGGAATAAATAAAGGGGATGTAAATAGCGTTCTGAAAATTTACAGCCAAGACAGGACTCGCAGCGATGGTTTCAAGTTAGAAAAATTCAGATTCAGGAAGGATACAGGAAAGCACTGGTTTGGTAACAGAGTTGTGGATGAGTGCTCCTTCCTTAAGTGAAAGTGACCTGAGTAGGTGGGTCATTGGGCTAAGCCGGAGGGTGACATGGACCTGCTTCACGGGTCAGTAGGCCTGTTGCAGTATTCCTTCCTTCTTATGTTCTTTTATATATATATTTATATATATATATATATATATATATATATATATATATATATATATATATATATATATATATATATTATATATATATAGGAATTCGCAAGAGCAGGCGAAATATACACAAACACTGATCTCAGGCCATCTCTGGCCGTCTCCCACCAAGGTAGGGTGACCTGAAAAAGAAAAACTTTCATCATTCACTCCATCACTGTCTTGCCAGAGGTGCGCTTACACTACAGTTATAAAACTGCAACATTAACACCCCTCCTTCAGAGTGCAGACACTATACTTTCCATCTCCAGGACTCAAGTCCGACCTGCCGGTTTCCCTGAATCCTTTCATCTTACCTTGCTCGCACTCCAACAGCACGTCAAGTTCTAAAAAAACATTTGTCTCCATTCTCTCCTGTCTAATACGCTCACATACACTTGCTGGAAGTCCAAGTCCCTCGCACACAAAACCTCCTTTACCCCCTTCCTCCAACCCCCTATGCCACCTTCCCTCCACTACAGATTTATACACTTTTGAAGTCGTTCTATTTTCTTCCACCCTCTCTACATGTCCGAACCACCTCAACCCCTCCTCAGCCCTCTGGATAATAGTTTTGGTAATCTTGCATCTTCTAATTTCCATACTACAAATTCTCTACATTATATTCACACCACACATTGCCCTCAGACATGACATCTCTACTGCCTCCAGCCTTCTCCTTGTTGCAACATTCACCACACATGTATTACACCCATATAAGAGTGTTGGTATAACTCTACTCTCATACATTCCCTCTGCTTCCATGGACAAAGTTTTTAGTTGAAATACTGGTGGTAGTAGTAGTTGTATTGGTGGTAGTAGTGGTTGTAGTGGTGGTAGTAGTGGTTGGTGTAGTGGTGGTAGTAGTGGTTGGTGTAGTAGTGGTAGTAGTGGTTGTAGTGGTGGTAGTAGTGGTTGGTGTAGTAGTGGTAGTAGTGGTTGGTGTAGTAGTGGTTGTAGTGGTGGTAGTAGTGGTTGGTGTAGTGGGGGTAGTAGTGGCTGATGTAGTGGTGGTAGTAGTGGTTGGTGTAGTAGTGGTAGTAGTGGTTGGTGTAGTAGTGGTTGTAGTGGTGGTAGTAGTGGTTGGTGTAGTAGTGGTAGTAGTGGTGGTAGTAGTGGTTGGTGTAGTAGTGGTAGTAGTGGTTGTAGTGGTGGTAGTAGTGGTTGGTGTAGTAGTGGTAGTAGTGGTTGTAGTGGTGGTAGTAGTGGTTGGTGTAGTAGTGGTAGTAGTGGTTGTAGTGGTGGTAGTAGTGGTTGGTGTTGTGGTGGTAGTAGTGGTTGGTGTAGTAGTGGTAGTAGTGGTTGTAGTGGTGGTAGTAGTGGTTGGTGTAGTGGTGGTAGTAGTGGCTGGTGTAGTGGTGGTAGTAGTGGCTGGTGCAGAGGTGATAGTAGTGGTTCGTGTAGTGGTGGTATTAGTGGTTGGTGTAGAGGTGGTACTAGTGGTTCGTGTAGTGGTGGTATTAGTGGTTGGTGTAGAGGTGGTAATAGTGGTTGGTGTAGACGAGATGCTAGTGGGTGTAAAAATGGTGGTAGTTAAAGAAATGGTTCTCGTTAGTATAATAGTTGTAGTGGGTATAGTGATGGTAGTGGTACGTGTGGTGGTGGTGGTAGCTGGTGGTGGTAGACAGTGGTAGTTGGAGGCAGTGGTAGTTGGTGATAGGTGGTAGTAGTTGGTGGTGATAGTTGGTGGAGGTAGTGGTAGTTGGTAGCGTTGGTAGGTGGTGGTGGTGGTGACAGGTTTTGTCAATTATGATAGCAGTGAGAATAATGGTAGAAGTATAGTGGCAGCAGTGAGAACAGTGGTAACAGTAAGAATGGTGGTAACACTGAGAATAGTGGTAGCAGTGACAATAGTGGTAGCAGTGAGAATAGTGGTAGCAGTGAGAAGAGTGGTAGTAGTACCACCAAAGATGATAGTGTTGGCAATGACGGCAGGAGTGTTACTGGTGGCAGGTAGCGGCAACTGGTGGCAGTGTACATGAGGGGAGGAGGGGGAGGAGGGAGGGGGAGAGAAGGAAGGGGGGAAGGATGTTTGAACTAAGGAATCAATACGTGTTTTGTACACTGCAGTGTCAAGGTCGTGGCTGTCCGTGACTGACGTGGCAGTATCAGGGTCGTGCCTGTCCGTGGCGGATGTGGCAGTGTCAGGGTCGTGCCTGTGACTGACGTGGCAGTATCAGGGTCGTGCCTGTCCGTGGCGGACGTGGCAGTGTCAGGGTCGTGCCTGTCCGTGGCGGACGTGGCAGTGTCAGGGACTTGCCTGTCCGTGGCGGACGTGGTAGTATCAGGGGTCCTACCTGTCCGTGGCGGACGTGGCAGTGTCAGGGTCGTACCTGTCCGTGACTGACGTGGCAGTATCAGGGTCGTGCTTGTCCGTGGCGGACGTGGCAGTATCAGGGACTTACCTGTCCGTGGCGGACGTGGTAGTGTCAGGGGTCCTACCTGTCCGTGGCGGGCGTGGCAGTGTCAGAGACTTGCCTGTCCGTGGCGGACGTGGTAGTATCAGGGGTCCTACCTGTCCATGGCGGACGTGGCAGTGTCAGGGTCGTACCTGTCTGTGGCGGACGTGGCAGTGTCAGGGACTTGCCTGTCTGTGGCGGACGTGGTAGTGTCAGGGGTCCTACCTGTCCGTGGCGGACATGGCAGTATCAGGGTCGTGCTCGTCCTTGGCGGACGTGTCAGTGTCAGGGATCGCGCCTGTCTGTGGCGGACGTGGCAGTGCCAGGGTCGTGCCTGTTAATGTCGGACGTGACAATGCCAGGGTCGTGCCTGTCCGTGGAGGTGGCTGACCTACAAGTATGGCCTTACACCTGAGTGCAGGTCACGAAGAGACATAACTACGACGTAGAAAATACTCCTTGGACATAGCAAGGGTCCAGGATGAGATGTGGGCTCAGATAACACACACACACACAACGATAGATGTGATCACACACGGGCACGAACACGGACACACAGATAGAGGGATGTTAGGAAATATTTTTTCAGCCTTAGAGGTCAGGAAAGCGGAGTGGTCGAGGCAGGACCCAAACATAGTTTGAAAAACAGGTCTGATAGAGATCACGAAGCCAGGAGTGAACCCAATAGTGACTAGCGAAGAGGCGGGGCCAGGAGTTGAGAATCGACCGCTGCATCCACAAATGAAGACAACGAACACGGGTTTAGAGGCAGTGAAGGAAATTATCACCCACACACGCAGTAAGTGAAGGAAATTATCACCCACACACGCAGTAAGTGAAGGAAATTATCACCCACACACGCAGTAAGTGAAGGAAATTATCACCCACACACGCAGTAAGTGAAGGAAATTATCACCCACACACGCAGTAAGTGAAGGAAATTATCACCCACACACGCAGTAGGTGAAGGAAATTATCACCCACACACGCAGTAGGTGAAGGAAATTATCACCCACACACGCAGTAGGTGAAGGAAATTATCACCCACACACGCAGTAGGTGAAGGAAATTATCACCCACACACGCAGTAAGTGAAGGAAATTATCACCCACACACGCAGTAGCTGGGTATTTTGTAATGTAGTATTTAAACGTAAATACAAAACACTATTAACAAAAGTACTCAGCGCTCTTTGAAGGGGGAGTTTATATTCAGATAAAATCTCTGAGGCTTTAAAAAGGCCAAATATAGCTATTCTTCACGAAGAGAGCGATAGAACTACTGAAAAAATTAAAGAAAACAATAGCACTGACATCTTACATTGAATCTTGGAAAGGTTAGGTTAGATCGATAGGAAACAGGACAAGTGTTTCCTGACGTGGGTCTCAGTCATGAGATGACCCGCCACCGCAGATTCTGGTCATCTGACTGAGGCTTTTGCTGGCTTATCAGTTCACCTCTTTAAAAATTAAGACAATGTTGATGTGGATGTTTCTGAGACACGAAATTTGTAACTATGGAGCAACACGAACCACAGAACCCAAGTAACTTTCCTATGACAACTGTTAGATCACTATGACAAAATTACAGAGAAAATGGAGGGGAAACAAAATGTTAATGCAATTTGTAAGAATCTTGCAAAGGTATTTGACAAACACGACAGTGGAGCGACGTATCATAAAATAAAGTCAAGAGGCATAACAGGAGAAGTAAGAGCGTGTATATTCTTATTTCTAACATATGAACCACAAAGAGGGATAACAATTAATTATAGGCAGATTACTAGAGGCAATTATAGCTGATATTATAAGAAGCCATCTTGATAAGCATAGGTTTATTTATAGTAGTCAACATGGATTTACGAGGGGTCATAGTTAAGTATTCATCACCGTGGTTTTGATAAATCTGCTTCAGATACATCAAAACCACGGTGATGAGTACCTTCATCTGATTACCTCATCTTCTACTGTCTCCAGTACCTCCGTACTGAACTGATAAATCCAATGATTGTCGAAACGTCTTTAGGATAAAAAATAAAGGGGTGCTGTGCATGTGTCTTATTCATCTTTAAAACAGACATAAACAAAAGCACTAACCACAGCTTCGTAATGTCTTTTGCAGAAGATATTAAAATAAGTCATCTCAGTAGAAGGCGCAGAAAAATTAACGATATAAGCAAAGTCTTCTAATAGGTAAAAATAACACGTTCAATGGTGTCTAATTTCAAGTGGTCAGCTATGGGAAAAACAGAGGTCAAAACGACGACAGTACACATAACGCAAGTAAAGTAACTCGTAGAGTGATAGGAACAGGTCTTCAGCGCAGTAGGTTCGAACCAATGACCTCCTACAAGGTCACAGAGACAGTCTCGACCTGGTTTATGGATGCCGTCAAAGACTTGAGAGCTGTCATTTGGAAAACACAAGACATATGCAGCAGTGGCTCGGAAAATGAGTGGGTGTCTTATGAGAACTTTCAAAACAAGTGAAACAACGCTATGCTCTGTGTTCTAACATGATGTGGTGTGACCCCTATGTGTTTATCGCTTTCCCACGGAAACAATAATTTTACTCTCAGGATCTGAATACTGTTTTGTGGCCACAGCGGCTTTCAAGGCAGGAGAGAGAGAGAGAGAGAGAGAGAGAGAGAGAGAGAGAGCAAAGCTGGAATATGTACAGAGGTGGTATACTATCAGCAGAGTCAGTAAAACATCTAAACTATTGGAGACGCCTCACAGCAGTTACATTCTGGGACGAAGAGAGCATGGGTACAGTTATAAAACACTGTCAATATGCGTGGTCCAAGACTCTTCAACACATTACCAGCATACTGACAGTCAAAATAAATAAATTTAATAAAGAAAAAAAATCTGGACAGCTTCCTTCTACATATACCAGATCAGCCGAGTTGTGCTGACTGTATGTGCCTGGGTGGATACAAGACCCTCGAAGCTGTTCACGGGTATAACACAGACACAAGGAGAGGACACAGCTGCAACCTAAATTCCAAAATAATCCAAATAATCATTAACAAATTTCTGGTGTAAGGGTGGCCAGCAAGTGGAATTTTAGCAAGAGATAACAGAAACATTGAGCCTATGGTTATAATCCATGGTAACAGATACTAATAAGTTGCTTTACAAAACATAGCCAAACGCTAGGTATTACGAGCGCAGGTATAGTATGGCCTGTGCACCTGGACGTAATGGGGTTAAAGTAGCGCAAACAAAACTCAATAGTATATGACTTGTATTTTCCTTTACCAAGTATTAACAAGCCTGTATTTACATGTACACTATGTACAATACATACAGTGATGGGATATTTAGTGTACAACACGGTGAAACAAGAGGGCAAAAGCCAGAGAATGCACCGTGCTCGACCAGCAGCCCAGACAAGTCTGTCAATTTGCTTGGCACTAGTGACCACATTGCTTCAACTTTGACAGGCTTGTCTGTGATTGGCCAATGAATTAAGGTACTGATTTAATGATAAGGCCCCTACTGATCGTTAAATCCTTAGCACCTGGTTTGCTGGTTGGGAGGCAGCCTGTATGGGAGTGTGACATATGCTGAATAAAATGTAATGTGATCCTCGCATGTCACACTAGGACGCATTTATTAGAAAACGTTTCGGTCCTGGGACCTTGATCACTTCTAATATACAGAGGTGTTTGTTGTTTAATGTTCTCCTGTGCACGGCCTGGCATGGGTCTTACTCGAAAGACTACCCATGCCAGGCCGTGTACTGGCGAACATTAAATAACAAACAACAACTCTGTATGTTAGAAGTAATCAAGGTCTCAGGACTGAAACATTTTCTAAACCAGCCTACATCCATACATTATGTACATACAGCCAACGCTTTCCTAAATCTTCCCATCAGGATTCATCCATTTACCCACAAATGACGTAATTCATATTTACAGTTCCACTGAATCTCAAACCACACACCTCCACCTCAGTACCAGCACACCCATTAAACCTTCAATATCAAACTGGCAGAACCAGCATAATGAGAGAGAATGTTGTCACTAACAAAAGAGGTGAGATAAAAGGATGAACATCAGAAAAATAACTGTGCATTTTAGCCCTTATTTAGATGAAACTAAGGAAGGTAATAACAAATGCTATTTTCCTTGGGGGTATCACATTGCGAGAAAAGAAACAAAAAATTGAGGAAGAGGAGCACTGACAATAAAGATTCAGTGGATATTTCAAGTAGTCGAAAAACTTATACACCAGGTGAATCAAAGACAATATTGCAGGAATACTGTTGTGCCCAGATGGCATAAGATGAACCATACCCCCGGCCGGGATTGAACCCGCGGCCGGGGGTATGGTTTATTTGCAATCGTGTCATTACGAAATCTTGAGGCATAAGATGGTACTGACTGTGCAATACAACCCTCTCTTCCCCCCCCCCCTCCCTCAACAACGGGAAGCAGAGGATTACGAACGAGGAAAACAGCAGAGCAACAATAAATATCGTCGATATAGCAAAATGGAGTGTACGATTATTGGGGATTTTAAGAGACACAATGCCCGTACTTACAACAGGAATATTTTGTGAGCAGCACTCACGTGATGTTGACAATAGTACACTATAATGAAAAGTTGATGAAAAAGACACATGTGCAACAGTTGGTTATCTATGTTGCTAAAATATTTCATCTACGCGGCGGGCAAAACGTTGCAACATTAAAGAAACCAACCTGTTGCACATGTCATTCTCATCAGAATTTATGTGACTCTACTGTCTCTTCTCACAGCCCTTATGTGACTACTGTCTCTTCTCACAGTCCTTATATGACTGTCTCTTCTAACAGCCCTTACATGACAAATGCCTCTTCTCACAGCCCTTATATGACTAATGTCTCTTCTCACAGCCCTTATATGACTAATGTCTCTTCTCACAGCCCTTATATGACTAATGTCTCTTCTCGCAGCCCTTATATGACTAATGTCTCTTCTCACAGCCCTTATATGACTAATGTCTCTTCTCACAGCCCTTATATGACTAATGTCTCTTCTCGCAGCATATGACTAATGTCTCTTCTCACAGCCCTTATATGACTAATGTCTCTTCTCACAGCCCTTATATGACTAATGTCTCTTCTCACAGCCCTTATATGACTAATGTCTCTTCTCACAGCCCTTATATGACTAATGTCTCTTCTCACAGCCCTTATATGACTAATGTCTCTTCTCACAGCCCTTATATGACTAATGTCTCTTCTCAGCCCTTACATGCCTCTTCTCACAGCCCTTATATGACTAATGTCTCTTCTCACAGCCCTTATATGACTAATGTCTCTTCTCACAGCCCTTATGTGACAAATGTCTCTTCTCACAGCCCTTATATGACTAATGTCTCTTCTCACAGCCCTTATATGACTAATGTCTCTTCTCACAGCCCTTATATGACTAATGTCTCTTCTCACAGCCCTTATATGACTAATGTCTCTTCTCACAGCCCTTATATGACTAATGTCTCTTCTCACAGCCCTTATATGACTAATGTCTCTTCTCACAGCCCTTATATGACTAATGTCTCTTCTCACAGCCCTTATATGACTAATGTCTCTTCTCACAGCCCTTATATGACTAATGTCTCTTCTCACAGCCCTTATGTGACTAATGTCTCTTCTCACAGCCCTTATATGACTAATGTCTCTTCTCACAGCCCTTATATGACTAATGTCTCTTCTCCCAGCCCTTACATGACAAATGTCTCTTCTCACAGCCCTTATATGACTAATGTCTCTTCTCACAGCCCTTATATGACTAATGTCTCTTCTCACAGCCCTTATGTGACTAATGTCTCTTCTCACAGCCCTTATACGACTACTGTCTCTTCTCACAGCCCTTATATGACTAATGTCTCTTCTCACAGCCCTTATGTGACTAATGTCTATTCTCACAGCCCTTAAATGACTGTCTTCTCACAGCCCTTATACGACTAATGTCTCTTCTCACAGCCCTTATGTGACAAATGTCTCTTCTCACAGCCCTTATGTGACAAATGTCTCTTCTCACATCCCTTATATGACTGTCTCTTCTCACATCCCTTATATGAATAATGTCTCTTCTCACAGCCCTTATATGACTAATGTCTCTTCTCACAGCCCTTACATGACTAATGTCTCTTCTCACAGCCCTTATATGACTAATGTCTCTTCTCACAGCCCTTATATGACACTGTCTCTTCTCACAGCCCTTATATGACTAATGTCTCTTCTCACAGCCCTTATATGATTAATGTCTCTTCTCAAAGCCCTCATATGACTACTGTCTCTTCTCACAGCCCTTATATGACAAAACTCTCTTCTCACAGCCCTTATATGACTAATGTCTCTTCTCACAGCCCTTATGTGACTAATGTCTCTTTTCACAGCCGTTATGTGACTAACGTCTCTTCTCACAGCCCATATATGACTACTGACAGCCCTTAATGTCTCTTCTCACAGCCCTTATGTGACTAATGTCTCTTCTCACAGCCCTTATGTGACTACGTCTCTTCTCACAGCCATTATTTGACTAATGTCTCTTCTCACAGCCCTTATATGACACTGTCTCTTCTCACAGCCCTTATATGACTAATGTCTCTTCTCACAGCCCTTATATGACTAATAGTCTCCTCTCACAGCCATTATATGACTAATGTCTCTTCTCACAGTCCTTATATGACTGTCTCTTCTAACAGCCCTTACATGACAAATGTCTCTTCTCACACCCCTTATATGACTAATGTCTCTTCTCACAGCCCTTAAATGACTACTGTCTCTTCTCACAGCCCTTATATGACTAATGTCTCTTCTCACAGTGCTTATATGACTAATGTCTCTTCTCACAGCCCTTATGTGACTAATGTCTCTTCTCACAGCCCTTATATGACTAATATCTCTTCTCACAGCCCTTATATGACTAATGTCTCTTCTCACAGCCCTTATGTGACAAATGTCTCTTCTCACAGCCCTTATGTGACAAATGTCTCTTCTCACAGCCCTTATATGACTAATGCCTCTTCTCACAGCCCTTATACGACTAATGTTTCTTCTCACAGCCCTTATATGACTAATGTCTCTTCTCACAGCCCTTATATGACTAATGTCTCTTCTCACAGCCCTTATGTGACAAATGTCTCTTCTCACAGCCCAGCCCTTATATGACTGTCTCTTCTCACAGCCCTTATATGACTAATGTCTCTTCTCACAGCCCTTATATGACTAATGTTTCTTCTCACAGCCCTTATATGACTGTCTCTTCTCACAGCCCTTATACGACTGTCTCTTCTCACAGCCCTTATATGACTCTCTTCTCACAGCCCTTATATAACTAATGTCTCTTCTCACAGCCCTTATATGACTAATGTCTCTTCCAACAGCGCTTATATGACTAATGTCTCTTCTGACAGCCCTTATATGACTAATGTCTCTTCTCACAGCCCTTATATGACTAATGTCTCTTCTCACAGCCCTTATATGACTAATGTCTCTTCTCACAGCCCTTATATGACTAATGTCTCTTCTCACAGCCCTTATATGACTAATGTCTCTTCTCACAGCCCTTATATGACTAATGTCTCTTCTCACAGCCCTTATATGACTAATGTCTCTTCTCACAGCCCTTATATGACTAATGTCTCTTCTCACAGCCCTTATATGACTAATGTCTCTTCTCACAGTCCTTATATGACTAATGTCTCTTCTCACAGCCCTTATATGACTAATGTCTCTTCTCACAGTCCTTATATGGCTAATGTCTCTTCTCACAGCCCTTTTGTGAATAATGTCTCTTCTTACAGCCCTTATATGACTAATGTCTCTTCTCACAGCCCTTATATGACTAATGTCTCTTCTCACAGCCCTTATATGACTAATGTCTCTTCTCACAGCCCTTATATGACTGTCTCTTCTCACAGTCCTTATATGACTAATGTCTCTTCTCACAGCCTTTATATGACTAATGTCTCTTCTCACAGTCCTTATATGGCTAATGTCTCTTCTCACAGTCCTTATACGACTGTCTCTTCTCACAGCCCTTATATGACTGTCTCTTCTCACAGCCCTTATATGACTAATGTCTCTTCTCACAGCCCTTATATGACTGTCTCTTCTCACAGCGCTTATATGACTACTGTCTCTTCTCACAGCCCTTATATGACTGTCTCTTCTCACAGCCCTTATATGACTGTCTCTTCTCACAGCCCTTATATGACTGTCTCTTCTTACAGCCCTTATATGACTAATGTCTCTTCTCACAGCCCTTATATGACAAATGTCTCTTCTCACAGCCCTTTTGTGAATAATGTCTCTTCTCACAGCCCTTATATGACTACTGTCTCTTCTCACAGCCCTTATATGAGTACTGTCTCTTCTCAAAGCCCTTATATGACTAATGTCTCTTCTCGCAGCCCTTATATGGCTAATGTCTCTTCTCACAGCCCTTTTGTGAATAATGTCTCTTCTTACAGCCCTTATATGACTACTGACTCTTCTCACAGCCCTTATATGACTAATGTCTCTTCTCACAGCCCTTATATGACTAATGTCTCTTCTCACAGCCCTTATATGACTAATGTCTCTTCTCACAGCCCTTAAATGACTAATGTCTCTTCTCACAGCCCTTAAAGGACTAATGTCTCTTCTCACATCCCTTATATGACTGTCTCTTCTCACAGCCCTTATATGACTAATGTCTCTTCTCACAGCCCTTATATGACTAATGTCTCTTCTCACAGCCCCTATATGACTAATGTCTCTTCTCACAGCCCTTAAATGACTAATGTCTCTTCTCACAGCCCTTAAATGACTAATGTCTCTTCTCACATCCCTTATATGACTACTGTCTCTTCTCACAGCCCTTATATGACTACTGTCTCTTCTCACAGCCCTTATATGACTAATGTCTCTTCTCACAGCCCTTATATGACAAATGTCTCTTCTCAAAGCCCTCATATGACTACTGTCTCTTCTCACAGCCCTTATATGACAAAACTCTCTTCTCACAGCCCTTATATGACTAATGTCTCTTCTCACAGCCCTTATGTGACTAATGTCTCTTTTCACAGCCGTTATGTGAATAACGTCTCTTCTCACAGCCCATATATGACTACTGTCTCTTCTCACAGCCCTTATATGACTGATGTCTCTTCTCACAGCCCTTATGTGACTGACGTCTCTTCTCACAGCCCTTATATGACTGATGTCTCTTCTCACAGCCCTTATATGACTAATGTCAATTCTCACAGCCCTTATGTGACTAATGTCTCTTCTCGCAGCCCTTATATGAAAGATGTCTCTTCTCACAGCCCTTATATGACTGATGTCTCTTCTCACAGCCCTTATGTGACTAATGTCTCTTCTCACAGCCCTTATGTGACTAACGTCTCTTCTCACAGTCCTTATGTGACTAATGTCTCTTCTCACAGCCCTTATGTGACTAATGTCTCTTCTCACAGCCCTTATATGACTGACGTCTCTTCTCACAGCCCTTATATGACTGATGTCTCTTCTCACAGCCCTTATATGACCAATGTCTATTCTCACAGCCCTTATGTGACTAATGTCTCTTCTCGCAGTCCTTATATGACTGTCTCTTCTAACAGCCCTTATATGACTGATGTCTCTTCTCACAGCCTTTATATGACTGATGTCTCTTCTCACAGCCCTTATATGACTAATGTCTCTTCTCACATCCCTTATATGACTAATGTCTCTTCTCACAGCCCTTATATGACTAATGTCTCTTCTCACAGCCCTTATATGACTAATGTCTCTTCTCACAGCCCTTATATGACTAATGTCTCTTCTCACAGCCCTTACATGACTAATGTCTCTTCTCCCAGCCCTTATATGACTAATGTCTCTTCTCCCAGCCCTTATATGACTAATATCTCTTCTCCCAGCCCTTATATGACTAATGTCTCTTCTCACATCCCTGATATGACTAATGTCTCTTCTCACAGCCCTTATATGACTAATGTCTCTTCTCACAGCCCTTATATGACTAATGTCTTTTGTCCCAGCCCTTATATGACTAATGTCTCTTCTCGCAGCCCTTATATGACTGATGTCTCTTGTCACAGCCCTTATATGACTAATGTCTCTTCTCACAGCCCTTACATGACTAATGTCTCTTCTCCCAGCCCTTGTATGACTAATGTCTCTTCTCACATCCCTTATATGACTACTGTCTCTTTTTCCAGCCCTTACATGACTACTGTCTCTTCTCCCAGCCCTTACATGACTACTGTCTCTTCTCCCAGCCCTTACATGACTAATGTCTCTTCTCCCAGCCCTTACATGACTACTGTCTCTTCTCCCAGCCCTTACATGACTACTGTCTCTTCTCCCAGCCCTTACATGACTACTGTCTCTTCTCCCAGCCCTTACATGACTACTGTCTCTTCTCCCAGCCCTTACATGACTACTGTCTCTCTTCTCCCAGCCCTTACATGACTACTGTCTCTTCTCCCAGCCCTTACATGACTACTGTCTCTTCTCCCAGCCCTTACATGACTACTGTCTCTTCTCCCAGCCCTTACATGACTACTGTCTCTTCTCCCAGCCCTTACATGACTAATGTCTCTTCTCCCAGCCCTTACATGACTACTGTCTCTTCTCCCAGCCCTTACATGACTACTGTCTCTTCTCCCAGCCCTTACATGACTACTGTCTCTTCTCCCAGCCCTTACATGACTACTGTCTCTTCTCCCAGCCCTTACATGACTACTGTCTCTTCTCCCAGCCCTTACATGACTACTGTCTCTTCTCTTCCCCAGCCCTTACATGACTACTGTCTCTTCTCCCAGCCCTTACATGACTACTCTTCTCCCAGCCCTTACATGACTACTGTCTCTTCTCCCAGCCCTTACATGACTACTGTCTCTTCTCCCAGCCCTTACATGACTACTGTCTCTTCTCCCAGCCCTTACATGACTACTGTCTCTTCTCCCAGCCCTTACATGACTACTGTCTCTTCTCCCAGCCCTTACATGACTACTGTCTCTTCTCCCAGCCCTTACATGACTACTGTCTCTTCTCCCAGCCCTTACATGACTACTGTCTCTTCTCCCAGCCCTTACATGACTACTGTCTCTTCTCCCAGCCCTTACATGACTACTGTCTCTTCTCCCAGCCCTTACATGACTACTGTCTCTTCTCCCAGCCCTTACATGACTACTGTCTCTTCTCCCAGCCCTTACATGACTACTGTCTCTTCTCCCAGCCCTTACATGACTACTGTCTCTTCTCCCAGCCCTTACATGACTACTGTCTCTTCTCCCAGCCCTTACATGACTACTGTCTCTTCTCCCAGCCCTTACATGACTACTGTCTCTTCTCCCAGCCCTTACATGACTACTGTCTCTTCTCCCAGCCCTTACATGACTACTGTCTCTTCTCCCAGCCCTTACATGACTACTGTCTCTTCTCCCAGCCCTTACATGACTACTGTCTCTTCTCCCAGCCCTTACATGACTACTGTCTCTTCTCCCAGCCCTTACATGACTACTGTCTCTTCTCCCAGCCCTTACATGACTACTGTCTCTTCTCCCAGCCCTTACATGACTACTGTCTCTTCTCCCAGCCCTTACATGACTACTGTCTCTTCTCCCAGCCCTTACATGACTACTGTCTCTTCTCCCAGCCCTTACATGACTACTGTCTCTTCTCCCAGCCCTTACATGACTACTGTCTCTTCTCCCAGCCCTTACATGACTACTGTCTCTTCTCCCAGCACTTACATGACTACTGTCTCTTCTCCCAGCCCTTACATGACTACTGTCTCTTCTCCCAGCCCTTACATGACTACTGTCTCTTCTCCCAGCCCTTACATGACTACTGTCTCTTCTCCCAGCCCTTACATGACTACTGTCTCTTCTCCCAGCCCTTACATGACTACTGTCTCTTCTCCCAGCCCTTACATGACTACTGTCTCTTCTCCCAGCCCTTACATGACTACTGTCTCTTCTCCCAGCCCTTACATGACTACTGTCTCTTCTCCCAGCCCTTACATGACTACTGTCTCTTCTCCCAGCCCTTACTGTCTCTTCTCCCAGCCCTTACATGACTACTGTCTCTTCTCCCAGCCCTTACATGACTACTGTCTCTTCTCCCAGCACTTACATGACTACTGTCTCTTCTCCCAGCCCTTACATGACTACTGTCTCTTCTCCCAGCACTTACATGACTACTGTCTCTTCTCCCAGCACTTACATGACTACTGTCTCTTCTCCCAGCCCTTACATGACTATTGTCTCTTCTCCCAGCCCTTACATGACTACTGTCTCTTCTCCCAGCCCTTACATGACTACTGTCTCTTCTCCCAGCCCTTACATGACTACTGTCTCTTCTCCCAGCCCTTACATGACTACTGTCTCTTCTCCCAGCCCCGTCGAAGCAATACACAGCATAAACTGCAGATAGGATTAACATGGAGGTCTAAAAACGTTGAGAGTAAAGTCTGGGCTGGAAATATTAGAAAGACAAGCGCCTTCTTTGTTTGTCCTCGTCCTATACCTGTAGGTTACCTGAAGTCGATTCCAGGGGGTCACCGCCCCCGCTGCCTGAACCCAGAATATGCCTTCCTGTTAATATCCTGATCAATCACGTTGTTGAGTCTAGCAGTGCACAGTCCAATGTGGAAACTATATTAATTATTATAGTTAAGGGAAGCATTAAACCCGTAGGGGTCATGTAGCACCTCCTGCCTCATCATTTACCGGAAATTTCTTGTAACACCATACACAAAGCTGTGTAAACACAGCTTATAAGAGCAGAATGAATGCATTTATTTTTTTCATCTCTCGGCTTTCAAATTACTTTTTTCTTTCACAAGGAAAGAAAAAAATAATTTGAAAATGAAAGCAGTAAGTGAGACAACGTTCAGGGAAATCTCGTGGTTGATTCCTCTTTGAAATTCTATCATTTAAGTAATATCTCTTAAAATATCGTTCCAGTGTAATTAATATTGACAGAAAACAAGAGGATTTGAAGGAGTAGGAGAGATATGGGGTAACCAGAGTATGGGTGGGGTTAGAACTTGCGGTAAGTGAGTCGTTAAACTCGCGGCCAGTGTGTAAGCCACTGGGCCAGCTGGCTACAATAAGATTCATCCAACTAGGTGTAAGTATACACCACAAGGAGACTGGATATAGGCTGTTATCGTACCTCAGCTCCATTCAAAACCCAACCTAATCCAAGATATGTATTTCCAACACCCATTGGATACCACCCTCAACAGTCGCCTAGCACCCAGGCACCTAAGTACAGCTAGGTGAACAAGGGACAACAGGTGCAAGCAAACATGCCTAACGTTTCCAACTGAGCAGGATCGAACCCAGGTCGCTCAGTTGTGAATGAAGGAGCTGCCACTTGAGGTCTGAATCTCTCAGGGAGTAAAACAAACCCATTTTCAGGTGACCTACCTTCACCTGTGCTAAATTACACCTCTAGATATTGCCAGGAAAATAAAGCACAAGGATCAATGCCTTATTGAAACAGGCAGAATTTTTCGAATTCAGACCACACTCACCTGAAGTTGCCACACTCACCTGAAGTTGCCACACTCACCTGAAGTTGCCACACTCACCTGAAGTTGCCACACTCACCTGAAGTTGCCACACTCACCTGAAGTTGCCACACTCACCTGAAGTTGCCACACTCACCTGAAGTTGCCACACTCACCTGAAGCTGCTACACTCACCTGAAGCTGCTACACTCAACTAAAGTTGCCACACTGACCTGAAGTTGTGTAGACAGCCTGTATTGTCTGCACAGACAGCCCATGCTGTCTACCAGCTTAGTTCATATTTTGCGCCACTCAGGTGCTGCCCCCTGTAGCCAGGCCTCTCGGTAGGCACGCCAGCCTGCCGGCCCATGCCTCCGCCTCTCTCACACAGCGGCCTAGCAGCAAGACACAAGGCCTCCCAGCTCTCTCTCATGGGATGGCCCTGCCCATGGCCGAGCAGACGGCTAGGCTGTGTGTTCTGACAGTACAGGCTGTCTACATTTGCGGGGGAGGAGAGGAGAGGAAGTGGCTGTTCCTCACCTTGCCCATGCTCGCCCTACTCACGCTCACCCGTCTACCATACACCACTCACCACTGCCCACTCCCTCTGCTGTGTTTTCTGCTGTTTTCCATGTGAATTCATTGCCAGAGCTGTGTATCCGAGTGCCCGAGGCCACTCGAAGCTACGTGGACCAGCATGCCACGTAGATCACGAGGCCACGTGGATCGCGACGCCACGTGGGTGTGGGCGATGTCACGTAGACCTACGAGATACGTGAGTTACCAGATGTCCCAGGCCACATGCTGTGGTCTGCTGCCCGCATCACATTGACGTCACCCACGATGCTGCCCGACTTCATGACGTCACGATGTCTGCCTAACGTCACCTCGAGATGTCTGCTGACGTCACCTCGATGTCTGCTGACGTCACCTAGAGATGTCTGCTGACGTCAGTGCTGCTGACGTCATCACGCCTGACATCACATGATGTCACATGATGTCGTGTGTTAATTAATTCCTCTCAGTCAGTGTTCTCACATTTTAGTATGTCAGTGTCAGTTTTGTGCACAGAAAAGCATCATTTGCTAGTTTAAGCCATGTTGTACCGCGGTGTGTGTAAAGTTTTCGTGTGTCCAGTGAGGTCTGAGCCAGACCTGAGTAGCACCACTGTGTTAAGTCACCCGTGTGACCAGAGTGTTTGAAAGCTGATTACTCAGCCCAGAGCGTATGAGCCCTCTTGTACAGAAAGCTTTTATGCTCGTCGCTCGTGATGTTCTGCAGAATCGTACCTGCTACGATTCCCATCGAGATTTGTTTCACTTCACCTCCAGACCTTCAGAGTGCAGTTATATGTAGAGAAACAAGTCTGGGGATGCTTAGACTAATCTCTGCTATAACTCCAACTGCCGAATGATACTCGCCAAGCCGCAGTTAGCCCTGTCGGCAGGCGCTGTGTCAGCCTCGTGTCACAAGCTTCAGTGAGCAGCCTGCACAAAGAAGATGTCACTTTGACTGCTAGCTCTCTCACTGCAGTCTGGTGTATGATGTTACGACTCCCAGATGTTTCGCCCAGTCGTCTCTGCCACGACTCGCTCCACAACTCGCTCCACGCTCACCGGCAGTGACAGCCCAGCGACAGTACCAGTCGAGAAGTGTCCTCCTGAGTCGCTTGCCAGAAGTCCTGCCCAGTTGCCGAGTTTTGTCGACGGCTCACTCGAGGGCACCAGCATGTCGTGCCCCAGGTTGAGTGAAAACCTGCAGCGACTCCTACGATGACTGCTTCACCGTTCCAGAGGAGACCGTAACCTGTTACGTCACAGCTCAGCCGCAGCGATGTCTCCCGTGTTGCAGTATGTCCAGACGCAGGAAGGCGTGCAGTGATGCCCTTCGACGCTCACTGTCTGTGACCACGATGTTTAGCACACCCCACATGTTTTTTTCTTCCCTCCCTGTAGGAAGTTTTTTTTCCATGTTCATATGTATATATATGTTTTTATTTTGTGTTCTGTGCCCTGTTCCTACGAGAGAGAGACCGAGTTTCTTTTACCACCAGTATTGTCGCGTCGGGACGACGAGCGGTAGGTGGCCGAGTGTATGTAGACAGCCTGTACTGTCTGCACAGACAGCCCATGCTGTCTGCCAGCTTAGTTCATATTTCACGCCACTCAGGTGCTGCCCTCTGTAGCCAGGCCTCTCGGTAGGCACACCAGCCTGCCGGCCCATGCCTCCGCCTCTCTTACACAGCGGCCTAGCAGCAAGACACAAGGCCTCCCAGCTCTCTCTCGAGGGATGGCCCTGCCCGAGCCATGGGCACATCACACAAGCCTGTGTACCCACTACGACATTAACAATAAAGTAAGAAGCCTCCGAAGACGTATCATTAACTCCCCGCTACCAGAACACCAAATAATCCTTTTTATAGTTGCCACACTCACCTGAAGTTGCCATAATCACCTGAAGTTGCCACACTCACCTGAAGTTGCCATACTCACCTGAAGTTGCCACACTCACCTGAAGCTGCCACACTCACCTACAGAGAAGAAAAATATAACCTATTAATTGGACTGTAAGTCAGTACTACACCTCGCAGCTGGTCACTACTATACCCAGTAGATGGTCACTACTACACCTCGCAGCTGGTCACTACTATACCCAGTAGATGGTCACTACTACACCTCGCAGCTGGTCACTACTATACTCAGTAGATGGTCACTACTACACCCCACAGCTGGTCACTACTACACGCAGTAGATGGTCACTACTACACTTTATACATCATTAGTAAGGCCTCACCTAGATTACTCAATTCAGTTCTGGTCTCCTTATTAAAAATGGACATAAATTCGCTAGAAAACATTTAGCAAAGAATGACAAAATTAACACACAGAAATCATCCGTATGAAGATTTAAATTTTTTAGATTTTGCCACCGAAGTGGCTAGTTTACTGTGCTAGTTTACTGTGCACCCCACATCCATCCTGTGGATGGTGGCTAGTTTACTGTGCACCCCACATCCATGACTAGTTTACTGTGCACCCCACATCCATGACTAGTTTACTGTGCACCCCACATCCATGACTAGTTTACTGTGCACCCCACATCCATGACAAGTTTACTGTGCACCCCACATCCATGACTAGTTTACTGTGCACCCCACATCCATGACTAGTTTACTGTGCACCCCACATCCATGACTAGTTTACTGTGCACCCCACATCCATCCTGTGGAGGGCAGCGCAAGATTATATGGATACATAAAAGGTCCAAGAACTAGGCCCCAAAAGGGTTAATAGGTGTACATTTGGATTTATTTCTCCAATTCACTTATCTGTTACAAGCAAATTTAGGAAATTTGCTTAGTATATCTGGTATCTTAATTTCATCAATAAAATACCGTGACATGTCACATAGGTTATTATTCTATCTCTCTCTTTATATTCCTCAATAAGTGGACAATTAAGCACATAGTGTTCAAGACAGTGATCATATGCCTGACCACATAATTTACATTTAGTTTGATTATCATCTGTGTGTCTCCCAAACTGCCAGAAGTACTTGTAACCAAGCCTAAGCCTGGCCACTACAACATCAGTCAGTCTGTTCACATTGCAAGTTGCTCCATAAACATACTTATCTACGTTCATGTTATCATAGTGAGTTACAGATCTACTCAGACTTCAAATTGCATTCCTAGAACCTTCATTTTCCTAATGCTAGACACAGATATACCAAAGTTATATTCTACATACTCCTTCAGAGTACTTTTCATGGTTAACATATCAACTTTATCATGATGGAGTAATTCAATGTGTGATGGGATCCATAGCAATTGTACATTAATTTCCTTTTCCCGGATTTTTGAGTATCTATACCTGGCTTCTCCAATGAGCATGTTGTAATAACGTTGGTAGAATTACCGACAATATGTAAAGTAAAAGGACACAAGTGCAACTAATGTGACATTTATTGTGGCAACGTTTCGCTCTCCAGGAGCTTTATCAAGCCATTATCAGGTAATGGCTTGATAAAGCTCCTGGAAAGCGAAACGTTGCCACAATAAATGTCACATTAGTTGCACTTGTGTCCTTTTACTTTACAATGAGCATGTTGTTGGAGTCATTATATGAGTCAAGATCCTTCAATGATGACATAGAATCAGTAATGATGATAGAGTCAAGCTCAGTGTCATAGGTTAGCTTTAGCGCCATTAGGATTGCAAACAATTCAGTTTGCAGTGTAGACGCCCAGTTGTTAATTCTTATGCCTAACTCAACAAGTTTATTATGGTTCTTAACACGGGAGGTGGCAACAAGAGCAGATGCAGCCCTGCCAGAAGACTCCTGTTTAGATCCATCAGTGTATATAACTTGTGATAACTTATTACTACCAGCTAGGTGAGAAATTTCTTCTTGAGCAGTTGCTCTAACAAGAGATTTAAGGAAGGGATTACTAGCAATGAGCTTCTTGGGAGGGACTTGTAGGTATGTGATATTAAATGAACACATCTTCCATGGAGGGGTGAAATGCTCTTGTTGCCTACAGTGATACAGTTCATGCAGGTTATAAAACTTAATGCAATTGCATGTTTTCAAAATCTTTTTAAATCTGTGTATATTAACTTCTTGACATTTAGTAAGATTCACTGTGACAGTGTCTGGTTCATTTCTTAACATTCTAATACCGAGTACAGTGTTAGTCTCAACAATCCTATCACTGATACTAGAAATACCAAGCTCCTTCCTCATGTTAAGAACTTTTGTAGATTTGGGACAGCCAAGAATAATTCTGAGAGCTTCATATTGCATTAACTCCAAGGGTCGGAGAGAACTTTCTCTAGCTAATATCAACATGGGAGCAGCATAATCAATTAACGACCTAACATAGGCTATGTACATCATTCTCACGATTCTCACAATAACACCATAGTTGGGGTTATAGCCACCAACAGCTTTGAGAGCATTTAGCCTATCTGTATGACGAGCAACTGAAGTCCCATAAATTACATTCACTTTTAAGACTAAGAATAAGGGAAGACTTGATCGAAGTGTATAAGTGGAAGATGAGTATTAACAAAGGGAATATAAGGTCTTGAGGATCTCTCTCAGGAGAGAACCCGCAGTATTGCATTCAAATTAGATAAGTTTATGTTAAGAAAGCATATAGGAAAGTTTTGGTTTGGAATTAGGGTAGTTGATGAGTGGAACAGTCTACCTAATTGGGTTATTGAGGCTAGGACTTTCGGTTGTTTCAAATTTATGTTGGACAAATACGTAAGTGAGAGGGGTTGTATTTGATTGGGACTTGAACGTGAGTAAATAAATTTATCAAACTTTATTGCCAGGGTAGCGTTAAAAACAGGTTGGGCAAGTATTCTGTTAGTGGGATGGATTTGTGAAGGACGTGCCCAGTATGGGCCAACAGGTCTGTTGCCGTGTTCCTCCTTTATCTTCTTAAGTACACCCCGCAGCTGGTCACTACTACACCCCGCAGTTGATCACTGCTACACCCCGCAGCTGGTAACTACACCCCACAGCTGGTAACTACTACACCCCGCAGCTGGTCACTACTACACCCCGCAGTTGATCACTACTACACCCCGCAGCTGGTAACTACTACACCCCGCAGCTGGTAACTACTACACCCCGCAGCTGGTAACTACTACACCCCGCAGCTGGTAACTACTACACCCCGCAGCTGGTAACTACTACACCCCGCAGCTGGTAACTACTACACCCCGCAGCTGGTAACTACTACACCCCGCAGCTGGTAACTACTACACCCCGCAGTTGATCACTGCTACACCCCGCAGCTGGTAACTACTACACCCCACAGCTGGTAACTACTACACCCCGCAGCTGGTAACTACTACACCCCGCAGCTGGTAACTACTACACCCCGCAGCTGGTAACTACTACACCCCGCAGCTGGTCACTACTACACCCCGCAGCTGGTAACTACTACACCCCGCAGCTGGTAGCTACTACACCCCGCAGCTGGTCACTACTACACCCCGCAGCTGGTCACTACACCCCGCAGCTGGTCACTACTCCACCCAGCACCTGGTCACTACACCCCGCAGCGAGTCACTACTCCACCCAGCAGCTGGTCATTACACCCCGCAGCTGGTCACTACTCCACCCCGCACCTGGTCACTACACCCCGCAGCTGGTCAGTACTACACCCAGCAGCAGGTCAATACTACACCCCGCAGCTGGTCATTACATCCCGCAGCTGGTCACTACTACATCCAGCAGATGGTCACTACTACACCCCGCAGCTGGTCACTATTCCACCCAGCAGCTGGTCACTACACCCCGCAGCTGGTCACTACTCCACCCCGCACCTGGTCACTACACCCCGCAGCTGGTCAGTACTACACCCAGCAGCAGGTCAATACTACACCCCGCAGCTGGTCATTACACCCCGCAGCTGGTCATTACACCCCGCAGCTGGTCACTACTACACCCAGCAGATGGTCACTACTACACCCCGCAGCTGATCACTACACCTCGCAGCTGGTCACTACACCCAGCAGCTGATCACTACACCCCGCAGTTGGTCACTACTACACCCCGCAGCTGGTCACTACTACACCCTGCATCTGATTACTACACCCCGCAGTTGGTCACTACTACACCCCGCAGCAGGTCACTACTACACCCCGCAGCTGGTCACTACTGCACCCAGCAGCTGATCACTACATCCCGCAGCAGGTCACTACTACACCCCGCAGCTAATCACTACTACACCTCGCAGCTGGTCACTACTACACCCAGCAGCTGGTCACTACTACACCCAGCAGCTGGTCACTACACCCAACAGCTGATCACTACACCCCGCAGTTGGTCACTACTACACCCTGCAGCTGATTACTACACCCCGCAGTTGGTCACTACTACACCCCGCAGCTGGTCACTACTACACCCTGCAGCTGATTACTACACCCCGCAGTTGGTCACTACTACACCCCGCAGCAGGTCACTACTACACCCCGAAGCTAATCAATACTACACCTCGCAGCTGATCACTACTACACCCAGCAGCTGGTCACTACTACACCCAGCAGCTGGTCACTACACCCAGCAGCTGATCACTACACCCCGCAGATGGTCACTACTACACCCCGCAGCTGCTCACTACTACACCCTGCAGCTGATTATTACACCCCGCAGTTGGTCACTACTACACCCCGCAGCAGGTCACTACTACACCCCGCAGCTGATCATTACTGCACCTCGCAGCTGGTCACTGCTACACCCAGCAGCTGGTCACTACTACACCCTGCAGCTGGTCACAACACCCAGTAGCTCATCACAACACCGAGCAGCTGGTCACTACACCCAGAAGCTGGTTACAACACCCAGCAGCTGGTCACAACGCCCAGCAGCTGGTCACAACACCCAGCAGCTGGTCACAACACCCAGCAGCTGGTCATTACAGCCAGCAGCTGGTCAGTACAGCCAGCAGCTGGTCACAACACCCAGCAGCTGGTCACTATACCCAGCAGCTGGTCACAACAGTTGGTCACAACACCCAGCAGTTTGTCACTACACCCAGCAGCTGGTCACAACACCCAGCAACTAGTCACAACACCCAGCAACTAGTCGCTACACCCAGCAGCTGGTCACAACACCCAGCAGCTGTCACTACACCCACCAGCTGCCCACTACACCAAGCAGCTGGTTACAACACCCAGCAGCTGGTCACAACACCCAGTAGCTGGTCACAACACCCGGCAGCTGGTCACTACAGTCAGCAGCTGGCCACTGCAGCCAGCAGCTGGTCACTACATCCAGCAGCTGATCACCATACCCAACAGCTGGTCACAAAAACCCAGCAGCTGGTCACTATACCCAGCAGCTGGTCACAACACTTGGTGAAAACACCCAGCAGTTTGTCTCTACACCCAGCAGCTGGCCACAACACCCAGCAACTGGTCACTACACCCAGCAGCTGGTCACAACAACCAGCAGCTGGTCACTACAGCCAACAGCAGGTCACAATACCCAGCAGCTGGCCACAACACCAAGAAGCTGGTCACAACACCTAGCAGCTGGTCACTACAGCCAGAAGCTCGTCACTACAGCCAGCAGCTGGTCACTATAAGCAGCAGCTGGTCACAACACTTGGTCACAACATCCAGCAGTTTGTCACTACACCCAGCAGCTGGTCACAACACCCAGCAACTGTTCACTACACCCAGCAGCTGGTCACAACATGCAGCAGCTGGTCACAACACGCACCAGCTGGTCACAAAACCCAGCAGCTGGTCACTACACTCAGCAGCTGGTCACTACACCCAGCAGCTGGTCACTACACCCAGCAGCTGGTCACTACACTCAGCAGCTGGTCACTACACCCAGCAGCTGGTCACTACACCCAGCAGCTGGTCACAACACCCAGCAGCTGGTCACAACACCCAGCAGCTGGTCACAACACATCTGGTCACTATAACCAGCAGCTGGTCACTACAGCCAGTAGATGTTCACTACAGCCAGCAGCTAGTCACCATACCCAGCAGCTGTTCACAAAACCCAGCAGCTGGTCACTATACCCAGCAGCTGGTCACAACACTTGGTGACAACGCCCAGCAGATTGTCACTACACCCAGCAGCTGATCACAACACCCAGAAACTGGTCACTACAACCAGCAGCTGGCCGTAGCACCCAGCAGCTGGTCACAACACCCAGCAGCTGGTCACAACACCCAGCAGCTGGTCACTACACTCAGCACCTGGTCACAACACCCAGAAGCTGGTCACAACACCCAGAATCTAGTCACTACACCCAGCAGCTGGTCACAACACCCTGCCGGTGGACACAACACCCAGCAGCTAGTCACAACACCCAGCAGCTGGTCCAAATACCAAACAGCTGGTCACAACACCCAGCAGCTGGTCACAACACCCAGGAGCTGATCACTACACCCAGCAGCTGGTCACAACACCCTGCCGGTGGACACAACACCCAGCAGCTAGTCACAACACCCAGCAGCTGGTCCAAATACCAAACAGCCGGTCACAACACCCAGCAGCTGATCTCAACACCCAGCAGCTGGTCTCAACACCCAACAGCTGGTCACAACACACAACAGCTGGTACCTACATCCAGCAGCTAGTCAAAGCACCCAGACGCTGGTCACTACATCCAGCAGCTGGTAAATACACCCAGCAGCTGGTCACAACAGCCAGCAGCTGCTCACTATAACCAGCAACTGGTCACAACACCCAGCAGCTGGTCACAACTCCCAGGAGCTGGTCACTACACCCAGCAGCAGGTCACAACACCCAGCATCTGGTCACAACACTCAGCAGCTGGTCACAACACCCAGCAGCGGGTCACAACCGCGAGCAGCTGATCACAACACCCAGAAGCTGGTTACAACACCAAGCAGCTGGTCACAACAGCAAGCAGCTGATCACAACAGCCAGCAGCTGGTCAGAACACCGAGCAGATGGTCACAACACCCAGCAGTTGGTCACAACACCCAGCAGCTGGTCACAACACCCAGCAGCTGGTCACAACACCCAGCAGCTGGTCACAACACCCAGCAACTGGTCACAACACCCAACAGCTGGTCAAAACACCCAGCAGCTGGTCACAACACTCAGCAGCTGGTCACTACACCCAGCAGCTGATCACAACACTCATCAGCTGGTCACTACAGCCAGCAGCTGGTCACTACAGCCAGCAGCTGGTCACTACAGACAGCAGCTGGTCACCATACCCAGCAGCTGGTCACTACTATACCCCGCATCTGATCACTACATCTCGCAGCTGGTCACTACTACACCCAGAAGCTGGTCACAACACCCAGTAGCTCATCACAACACCCAGCAGCTGGTCACTACACCCAGCAGCTGGTTACAACACTCAGCAGCTGGTCACAACACACAGCAGCTGGTCACTACAGCCAGCAGCTGGTCACTACAGCCAGCAGCTGGTCACTACAGACAGCAGCTGGTCACCATACCCAGCAGCTTGTCACTACTATACCCCGCATCTGATCACTACATCTCGCAGCTGGTCACTACTACACCCAGAAGCTGGTCACAACACCCAGTAGCTCATCACAACACCCAGCAGCTGGTCACTACACCCAGCAGCTGGTTACAACACTCAGCAGCTGGTCACAACACACAGCAGCTGGTCACTACAGTCAGCAGCTGGCCACTATAGCCAGCAGCTGACCACTACAGCCAGCAGCGGTCACTACAGCCAGCAGCTGGTCACCATACCCAACAGCTGGTCACAAAACCCAGCAGTTGGTCACTATACGCAGCAGCTGGTCACAACACTTAGCGAGAACACCCAGCAGTTTGTCACTACACCCAGCAGCTGGTCACTACACCCAGCAGCTGATCACAACAGCCAGCAGCTGGTCAGAACACCGAGCAGATGGTTCCAACACCCAGCAGTTGGTCACAACACCCAGCAGCTGGTCACAACACCCAGCAATTTGTCACTACACCCAGCAGCTGGTCACAACACCCAGCAACTGGTCACAACACCCAACAGCTGGTCAAAACACCCAGCAGCTGGTCACAACACTCAGCAGCTGGTCACTACACCCAGCAGCTGATCACAACACTCATCAGCTGGTCACTACAGCCAGCAGCTGGTCACTACAGCCAGCAGCTGGTCACTACAGCCAGCAGCTGGTCACTACAGCCAGCAGCTGGTCACTACAGACAGCAGCTGGTCACCATACCCAGCAGCTGGTCACTACTACACCCCGCAGCTGATCATTACTACATCTCGCAGCTGGTCACTACTACACCCAGAAGCTGGTCACAACACCCAGTAGCTCATCACAACACCCAGCAGCTGGTCACTACACCCAGCAGCTGGTTACAACACTCAGCAGCTGGTCACAACACACAGCAGCTGGTCACTACAGTCAGCAGCTGGCCACTACAGCCAACAGCGGTCACTACAGCCAGCAGTTGGTCACCATACCCAACAGCTGGTCACAAAACCCAGCAGTTGGTCACTATACGCAGCAGCTGGTCACAACACTTAGCGAGAACACCTAGCAGTTTGTCACTACACCCAGCAGCTGGTCACTACACCTAGCAGCTGGTCACAACACCCAGCAGCTGGTCACAACACCCAGCAGCTGGTCACTACAGTAAACAGCTGGTCACAACACCCAGCAGCTGGTCATAACACCCAGAAGCTGCTCATAACACCTAGCAGCTGGTCACTACAACCAGAAGCTGGTCACAAAACCCAGCAGCTGGTCAATATACCCAGCAGCTGGTCACAACACGCAGCAGCTGGTCACTACACCCAACAGCTAGTCACAACACCCAGCAACTGGTCACTACACCCAGCAGCTGGTCACAACACCCAGCAGATGGTCACTACACTCAGCAGATGGTCACAACACCAGCAGCTGGTTACTACACCTAGCAGCTGGTCATTACACCTAGCAGCTGGTCACAACACACAGCAGCTGGTCACTACACACAGCCGCTGGTCACAACACCCAGCAGCTGGTTAATACACCCAGCAGCTTTACACCACAGCCAGCAGTTGGTCACAACCAGCAGCTGGTTACAACAGCCAGCAGCTGGTCACAACAGCCAGCAGCTGCTCACTACACCCAGCAGCTGTTCACTACACCCAGCAGCTGGTCACAACCGCCAGCAGCTGGTCACAACGCCCAGCAGCTAGTTACAACACCCAGCAGCTGGTCAAAACAGCCAGCACCTGGTCATAACACCCAGCAGCTGGTCACAACACCGAGCAGCTGGCCAGAACACCGAGCAGCTGGTCACAACACCCAGCAGCTGGTCATACCCAGCAGCTGGTAACACCCAGCAGCTGGTCACAACACCCAGCAGCTGGTCACAACACCCAGCAGTTGGTCGCAACAGCCAGTAACTGATCAGAACACCCACCAGCTGGTCACAACAGCCATCAGGTGGTCACAACAGCCACCAGTAGGTCACAACAGGCAGCAGCTGGTCACAGTTAGCAGCTGGTCACAGCAGCTGGTCACAATACCGAACAGCTGGTCACTACAGCCAGCAGCTGGTCACTACACCCAGCAGCTGCTGAAAACACCCAGCAGCTGGTCACTACAGCCAGCAGCTGGTCACTACACCCAGCAGCTGGTGAAAACACCCAGCCACTGGTCACTACAGCCAGCAGCTGGTCACTACAGACAGCAGCTGGTCACTACAGCCAGAAGCTGGTCACTACAGCCAGCAGATGGTCACCATACCCAGCAGCATGTCACTATACCCAGCACATGGTCACAACAGTCAGCAGCTGGTCACAACAGCCAGCAGCTGGTCACTACACCCAGCAGCTGGTCACAACACCCAGCAGCTGGTAACAACACCCAGCAGCTGGTAACAACACCCAGCAGCTGGTTACTACACCCAGTAGCGGTCACTACACCTTGCAGCTTGTTACTACACCCCGCAGTTGGTCACTACTACATCCCGCAGCTGGTCACTACTACACCCCGCAGTTGGTCACTACTACACCCCACAGCTGGTCACTACACCCCTCAGCTGGTCACTACATCCAGCAGATGATCACTATTACATCCAGCAGCTGGTCACTACTACACCTAGCAGCTGGTCACTACACCCAGCATCTGGTCACTACTACACACAACAGTTGGTCACTACAGCCAGAAGCTGGTCACTACAGCCAGCAGATGGTTACTACAGCAAGCAGCTGGTCACGACACACAGCAGTTGGTCAATACACCCAGCAACTGGTCAGTGCAACCAACAGCTGGTCACCACAGCCAGTAGCTGGTTACTATACCCAGCAGTTGGTCACAACACGCAGCAGCTGGTCACAACATCCAGCAGGTCACAACACCCAGCAGCTGACCACAACACCCAGCAGAAGGTCACTACACCCAGAAGCTGGTTACAACACACAGCAACTGGTTACAACACGAAGCAGCTGGTCACTACACCCAGCAGCTGGTCACAACATCCAGCAGTTTGTCACTACACCCAGCAGCTGGTCACAACACTTAGCAGCTGGTCACAACACCCAGCAGCTGGTCACAACACCCAGCAGCTGGACACTACAGCCAGCAGCTGGTCAATACACCCAGCAGCGGGTGAAAACACCCAGCAGGCGGTCACTACAGCCAGCAGCTGGTCACTACAGCCAGCAGCTGATCACTACAGCCAGCAGCTTGTCACCATACCGAGCAGCTGGTCACAACACCCAGCAGTTTGTTACTACACCCAACAGCTGGTCATAACACCCAGTAACTGGTCAGTGCAACCAACAGCTGGTCAAAACACTCAGCAGCTGGTCACAACACCCAGCAGCTGATCACAACACCCAACAGCTGGTCACAACACCCAGCAGCAGGTCAGAACACCCTAAAGCTGGTCACAACACCCTGCAGCAGGTCAGAACACCCAGAAGCTGGTCACAACACCCAGCAGCTGGTCACAACATTCAGCAGCTGGTTACAACACCCAGAATCTGGCCACTACACCCAGCAGCTGGTCACCACAGCCAGCAGCTGGTCACAACAGCCAGCAGCTGGTCACAAACGCCAGCAGCTGATCAAAACAGCCAGCAGACGGTCACTATACCCAGCACCATTCACAACACCCAGCAGCTGGTCACAACACCCAGGAGCTGGCCACTACACCCAGCAGCTGGTCACAGCACTCAGAAGCCGGTCACAACACCCAGCAGCTGGTCACTACACCTAGCAGGTCACAACACCCAGCAGCTGGTCACTACACCCAGCAGCTGGTCACTACACCCAGCAGCTGGTCACTACACCCAGAAGCTGGTCACTACACCCGGAAGCTGGACACTACACCCAGCAGCTGGTCACAACACCCAGCAGCTGGTCACTACACCCAGCAGCTGGTCACTACACCCAGCAGCTGGTCACTACACCCAGCAGCTGGTCACTACACCCAGCAGCTGGTCACAACACCCAGCATCTGGTCACTACACCCAGCAGCTGGTCAAAACACCCAGCAGCTGGTCACTACACCCAGCAGCTGGTCAATACACCCAGCAGCTGGTCACTACACCCAGCAGCTGGTCACTACAACCAGCAGCTGGTCACAACACCCAGCAGTTGGTCACTACACCCAGCAGCTGGTCACTACACCCAGCAGCTAGCCACTACATCCAGCATCTGGTCACTACACCCAGCAGCTGGTCACTACACCCAGCAGCTGGTCACTACACCCAGCAGCTGGCCACTACACCCAGCATCTGGTCACTACACCCAGCAGCTGGTCATTACACCCAGCAGCTGGTCACTACACCCAGCAACTGGTCACTACACCCAGCAGCTGGTCACTACACCCAGCAGCTGGTCACTACACCCAGCAGCTGGTCACTACACCCAGCAGCTGGTCACTACACCCAGCAGCTGGTCACTACACCCAGCACCTGGTCACTACACCCAGCAGCTGGTCAATACACTCAGCAGCTGGTCACTACACCCAGCAGCTGGTCACTACACCCAGCAGCTAGTCACTACACCCAGCAGCTGGTCACTACACCCAGCAGCTGGTCACTACACCCAGCAGCTGGTCACTACACCCAGCAGCTGGTCACTACACCCAGCAGTTGGTCACTACACCCAGCAGCTGGTCACTACACCCAGCAGCTAGTCACTACACCCAGCAGCTGGTCACTACACCCAGCAGCTGGTCACTACACCCAGCAGCTGGTCATTACACCCAGCAGCTGGTCACAACACCCAGCAGTTGGTCACTACACCCAGCAGCTGGTCACTACACCCAGCAGCTAGTCACTACACCCAGCAGCTGGTCACTACACCCAGCAACTGGTCACTACACCCAGCAGCTGGTGTAATAATATTAATAATTTTAACCATTAATGTAACAATAATAAGTAATAATAATAGTAATAATAATATCAATAATAATAGTAACAATAATATAAGTAATAATATTTTTGGTAATTTTAACAGTAATAATAATAATAATAATAATAATAGTAATAATTTTAATAACTGTAACAATAATAATAATAATAATAATAATAATAATAATAATAATAAAAATAATAATAATAATAATAATATTAATAGTAACAATCATAAATGTAATAATAATTTTAATAACTAACAATAATAATGACAATTGAAATGATAGTGATGACAGAGGCAGATCTATGGTCGGTAGTGATCCTGTGTGTTGTTGTTGTTGTCAGTGTGTTTGTGTTGATCACTGTAGTGAACAACACTGAGCGCCCGTGTTGTGTTGATCACTGTAGTGAACGACACTAAGCGTCCGTGTTGTGTTGATCACTGTAGTGAACGACACTAAGCGTCCGTGTTGTGTTGATCACTGTAGTGAACGACACTAAGCGTCCGTGTTGTGTTGATCACTGTAGTGAACGACACTAAGCGTCCGTGTTGTGTTGATCACTGTAGTGAACGACACTAAGCGTCCGTGTTGTGTTGATCACTGTAGTGAACGACACTAAGCGTCCGTGTTGTGTTGATCACTGTAGTGAACGACACTAAGCGTCCGTGTTGTGTTGATCACTGTAGTGAACGACACTAAGCGTCCGTGTTGTGTTGATCACTGTAGTGAACGACACTAAGCGCCCGTGTTGTGTTGATCACTGTAGTGAACGACACTGTTGCAACCCCTAAATGGGTCACAATGTATATAATGTATATTTTCATATAATTTTATATTGCTAATATTTGCGATAATAACTAAATCGTAAATATATTGATTTATATTATTATTTGACTTAGTTATATTGTTAGGTAGGATGTAACCTTCATATATTATGTGCTCATAGTTCAAGTCTAACATTGTCCTCATCGCCTCCGAGCCGTGTGGACGAGCTGCGCAGACGCTCCTGTTTGAGTTTGTTTTGCGCAGTTTACCTGATTGAGCTGCCCCTAGCGTTGGTTGGTGGAAACTTTATTTTCTCCAACATGGCGCTGAATAGCAGAAGAAGAATCAACACTGTCTGCATTGAGATGATCCGTGGTGCTGTCACAGGATCCAACATGGATTTATTATTACCAGCGATCATTCGCGATACCTATGGTATAGCAAATGAGGAGATATGTGGTGTCGCATTAAATGGAATGACAAGAATCTTCGTTAAAATGACGTCTGCACAAGTCTACGAGGCAGTGGTCGACAAGTATCAGGAGACCATCATACCGGTTAATACAGCTGTGTCGGTGAGACTTCATGATGTATCTCGACATAACACCTGGGTGAAAATAAGGAATGTGCCTTTTGAGGCGACTGATTTTGATATTACCAGTGAACTGCGTACTTATGGGACGGTTCACGTAGCCACAGCAGGGAGATGGGCAACTGGACCGTATGCAGGTGCGCTGGAAGGCGCGTATACAGTTAAAATGACTCTTAGACACCCTATTCCTTCATATATTGTGTTGAAAGAATTAAGGACTCAAGTCTATGTAACGTATGCGGGGCAACAACGTACGTGTCGGCTATGTGGGTCATATGACCACATCGCGGCGCAGTGTGGGAAACGAAGTGGGTACCCGGCACAACAGCAACAGCAACAGCAACGGCAACAGCAGCAACAGCAGCCAGTGGACGAGGTTGGCGATGAGCGAGAACAGTCTCTTGCTACACCGCCCCAACAACGGTTGTCATGGAGTGAGGAGGTGGACAAAGAAAAGGAGCTCGAATCGCCAATTGTAACTCTTCAAGGAGAATCTCAGTCATTGGACATACATAAGGTTTTTGAGGAGAAACTACCTAATATGGGTGAAGAAGTGGCGGCGTCTTTGGTAAAGGCGTTGGATGACTTGTTAGAGGAATCGGTCCTAGATCAGGTGGAAGACCCAGGCTTAGTTCTGGGGAAGGCTGTGAATGATGGTATGGCAGAAGATGACGGTTTGGCGACGAGAGAGTCTAAAGGACTGAAGGTGCATGCAGTAGAGGTGGAGGTGCATCAGGACGGTGCTTCAGATGTCAAAATGCAGGTGGAGGGCGGGACACGAAAGAGGACTGCAGCATCATCGGATTCTGATGATGTGCTAACTCCTGCCCAACGCCCTGGGAAAAAGTCTTGGGTGGAGGTACAGAAGAGAGGGAATGGTGAACCCAAGGATCAAGGGATTGCAAAGGTGATTCCCAACAAAGGGGGGAGGGACAGAGGTGTTGCAAAACGAACTGGGGTAAAGTCAATGCCGGGGACAAAAGGAAAACCCATTTGTTGAATTCAAGTGTTTTACTATAAATATTAACGGGTTGAGAGCTGAGAGGAAGCTTAAGTGGTTTAATGAGTATTTGGTGCGACTTGGTGTGGATGTGGTATTCTTACAGGAACATAATTTTAGGCCTGGTTATGAGTTGGATATGAGTGGTTATAATGTGTACATGGAACATGCGACACGTCTGAAAGGTGGGGCTGCCATTTTGGTAAAGGAAACTAGCCCATTTATAGTAAGGCGTAGTGAAGGGGGGGAGGGGAGGGTAATTAGAGTGGATGGAACTTGGGGTAGGGTTCCCATTAGTTTAGTATGTGTATATGGCCCAGCTGAGGGTGACGTGAGTATTAAAACTAAATTTGTTCGGGACGTGCTGGTCTATTTTTTACGTGGTTTACCGAATGTTGCAATAATAGGCGGAGATTGGAATTGCGTGATACGTCGTAAAGATGTGGAGCCTAGAGGTGCGGGGTGTTGTTTGAGTATATTGGGGGATATATTGACCGGGGTGGGGTTAAAGGATGTGTGTGGGGGGGGAGGGATGGTAGAGCATACCTTCATTAAACGAGGTTATGCGGCGAGGTTGGACCGAATGTACGTGCCTTGTGCGGTTACTGTGCGGAGGGTGGATGTGATAGATGTGGTTTTTTCGGATCATAGAGGAGTGGTAATAGATGTGGATATTGAGGGTGTGCCTCGGAGGGGTCCATCATTTTGGAAATTGAATGTAAAGTTATTAAAGGAAGAGGATAGTCTTTTGTCTTTTGGACATATGTGGGATCGTTTAGTGGTAGAAGCACCAGGGGATGTTGCCATGGTTAATTGGTGGGAAACAATAGCTAAAAAACGTATTAAGGAATATTATATTAATCGAGGGAAGAGATATAATCAGTTACAATACGGTTTTCAAAAATATTTAGAGGGGCAGTTGCGCGACTGTTATGCACAAATTAATGCTAATTATCCTGTTATTGAAATTGAAAGTTTGAAGGAAAATATCCGGAATTTACAAAATGAGAGGTTTGATGGGGAAAGGCTTAAGGGCGGGATTGAGGAGGTTTTGTGGGGAGATCGGCCGTCGGCGTGTGTGTTGCGGAGTCAACACACACGTCGCAAGGCAATGGAGTTAATGGGGTTGAATGTTCAGGTAGGTATGCAAGGGTATAAAGTGGACCAGGTGTTGACGACGACTGAGGGTATGAGTGGGTATATTGATGCTTGGGTTAAGTTGAAAACGCAAAGTGTGGGAATAAGTGAAATAGCATTACAGTCAATTGGAAGGTTTGTGCAGTGTGAGTTGACAGAGCATGATCGATTCGTTTTGGAAGGGCCGATAACGGAGTGTGAGACATGGGAAGCTTTATCTGGGGCTCAATTAGGTAAGGCACCAGGAATTGATGGGTTGCCCAGTGACTTTTATCTCCAAAATTGGAGCGTTTTAAAAGAATTTATGGTAAGATTATTCAATATCCTTAAGCGGGATCGGGTTTTAGGGGCACAGCAGCGGATGGCTGTGGTCGTTTTAGTGCCTAAAGGTGAGCCATTAACAGTTAAAGACTATCGTGCTATTTCGTTATTGTGTGGTGATTATAAGATTTTTGCAAGAATTTTAGCTAACAGAATAAAAAAGGTCCTGGGTAAAGTGATCGATAAGGGACAATATGGGGTGCCGGGAAGGTCTATGTATGACGGGCATGGTTTGATTAGAAGTTTTATTGAAGAAAGAGTAAAATTGGGAGTGGGGGGGGTGTTGGCTATAGATTGGGAGGCGGCATATGATAGTGTAGAAAGGGAAGCGTTATGGAAGATTATGAGATGGCAGGGGTTTGGAGAGGAAATTATATCATGGGCCAAATTAATGTATCAAGATGCATCCTTGCGGGTGCAGGTAAATGGAAGGTTAGGAGAACAAATTCAGATGAGCAGGGGTCTACGTCAAGGTTGTCCCCTTTCACAAATATTTTTTGCGTGTTTACAGGATCCCTTTTATAGAGGAATTAGGGTCTTATTGGGAGCAAATGGGGTTGGTGACGAAAGGGGTGGGGGGGCTGGCATTGTTGGATATGTTGATGACACAACGATTTTAGTAAGTGGTAACAGGGATTTGCCTCGGGTGGAAAAGTTAGTAAATGTTTTTGAAAAGGCTTCTGGCATGTCAATTAATAAGGAGAAAACGAAGTATATGGATCTTGGGGATAGGTTAAATGAGGAATGTGAAGTAGTTGAAAGGTGGAAAAAGGTGGACCAATTACTGATATGTGGAATCGTTTATGTAAGTGATATCAAGTTAGCACAACAAATAAATTCAGTGCGTATTGTAGATGGTGTACTGAAGCGCCTCAGTGGTTTACGAGCTGCACACTTAACTTTGCATCAAAGAGTAATTACAACGAATGTCCTATTATATAGTAAACTTTGGCATGTAGCAGCAATATATCCGATACTTCGTAGTGAGATACAAAGGCTACAAAAGCGCGTTTTTAGATTCATTTGGGGTACTGGAAGCGAATGGTTAGGTAGAGCGGTTGTCACACTCCCGGTTGGCCGAGGAGGGCTGGGTCTTATAGCTGTTGAAAAGAGGATTATGAGTGTGTATTTGAAACGTAGTTATAAGCGGGAGGGGGGGGCGAGGGAAGGCGGACTTCATAAGATACGTCAGGATATGCAACGGTGGTGGGTGGGTAGGGAGTTCATAATCGGTGAGGCAATGTTACGGGTCATCATAAACATGAGCGATCCTTCACATATTAAATTGGGAAACCTTGATGGGGTGGAAGGTAAGGCAGTGGTAGCAGTGGTAGAAGGTGTTTATCCGATGTATGATTGGCGTAATATCTGGGGGCGTTTGAACAAATTACGTTTAAAACCTAAAGTACGAGAAGTAATGTATAGATTTTTACATGGGATCTTACCGTCTGGAATGGTTTTATTCCATAAGAGAATACGGGAGGATGGGATATGCAAGGCTTGTGGTGGATGGGAGACTGTTTTCCATATAGTGTATTTTTGCGAATGTATGGAACTAATAAGGGTTTGGTTGGGTAAGGTAATAAGGTTAGTGGGAGGGGGGGGTTTGCAGGTGTTGAGGGTTTTAAGCTTAGACATAGGTGGGGTGAATCAGATGGTAGAGAATGCGGTAGGGTATATAATTACGGATTATATTTATATGTCTTGGGCTATGAGAGGAGCGAACGTGTGTGAAAGAATTAATGCATTAAATAGCAACTTTTTATAGGACAAAGTGTAGAAATAAGGAGGTGTATGGGGGGAGATGGGAGAGGGATTTAAGTGAGGGTTATAGGAATTTCACTTTACGGGATTTACGGGAGTTGAAAGGCAGGTAAGGGGGATGAAATGGGCTGGTTTCCTAGAATGGGCGGTAGCATGATGAGTTTGATGAATGTTATATGAGGTATGTCTGGGGTGCAATTTTAACATTATTTGTTCCGAGTGTTTCAAGTACAATTCAGTTATATTTGGAATTATCGACTTATAACTATGTATGTGTATATATATATGCATGTGTTGTATGTGTGTGTATGTGTATGTATGTATGTATGTGTATGTATGTATGTAGGTGTATGTATATAATATATATGTATATGTATGTATTGTATGTATGTTTACTTTCTTGTATATACCTCTAATGGTTTTTCTCATGAACATTTTCAATGATATTCAATACATATTTTCTATGCGTATTTATGATTTTGATACAATGTGTAAATGTCAAAATGGCTTTTTTATGTTTCAGTTTAATTTACAATGTATTTTTGTAAGCACAATTGATTTGGTGCCAATAGAAGCATAGTGTGTTTTGATATATTTGAGTATTGTTTTTCTTTTTAATTTGTCTAGATGGTGGCAATACTATGTATGTAGTTTAAGAGTTTTACGAACCTTGAAGTTGTAAGAATAGATGAATTATTCGTGGTTGAGTTGACGTAATATTATAACTGACGTTGTAAGTGATTGTGTTCAATGTGACAATATACTTTATATACTTATTTATATGTATGTACCTAATGGTAAATTGAAGTCTGATTTTGAAGGTGAAGAATGGGTTTTCTTTTTTTATTGTTCTTTTTTTCTCTTTATGGTAATACAAGGTTGTATTATGTACACCAACAAATATGGTTAGGGGAATGTGGTAAAATTTTCGTGTTGATTAGACATTTATAATACAGATGGAATACTAGGCTTAGGTTAGGGTAAATTTATGATAATTGTGGAATGTTCTTTGATTCAAACTGCTCTTTATTATAGTTGTATTTTATTATTCTAGTGTAAATTAAGAGCAAGGATGATTAATTTGAGGAAGAGTTAATATAGGTTTGCATGTTTTTGCGAAAGTTAACTTATCCACATGTAGCTAGTTTAGGACAATTTTAAGCTTCGGTATCTGATTTTATATGTAGGTAATGGTGGTCATATTTGTTATATTGTTATGTTATTCGTTAATGTTTCAATATCTAATGTAATGTTTTTTCAGTTATTGTTCATATATTGTCATCTTTATGGTTTTCCTTTTGTCTATTGTATATTGTTGGTTTTAAATAAAATATAAAAAAAAAATTAAGAGATAGAATGCTTAATTTGATGAAGAATTAGGTGGCATTTTTACTATTGTTAACTTATACACATGTATCTAGTTTAGGACAGTCTAAGCTTCGGCATCAGATATAGTATTGGTTATAGTTGTTATAATGTTAACAATGTAATGGTAATAGGTATTGTTTCAATATCCGATGTAGGGATTTTCATTCAGTGCAATATATTTGTTTGAATTTGCTTGTGACTCATGTTTGTGTATGGTTTTAAATAAAATATAAAAAAAAAAAAGTTCAAGTCTTGATAGTCTAACTACTGTAATTATCGCTCGTGGCTCGTTACTCTGCCGGCTTCTCAGTGTTGCTGGGCAGCAACTGTCCACGGAGCAATCACGTGATCGAGGGGGGGGGTTTACACCTCGCCTGAAGTAGTCAGTCTGAGCTAGAATCTCTCGGTGGCTGGACGTATTCCTGACAAGATATGCCTAACTCACCCTTATTGGCCCTTGTTGGAAGATTGTCTCTGTTGCTTTCTTGTTGTTGGTTCTGTAGAATTCTGTTCACAGAACATTGTCTAGACTTAGTGATTTTAGACGTTGTACAGAGGTTGGGTGTCGAATAGACACTCTGAGCAACTCAGGTCCTGAGCTGTAGCTTCTGACCTAATTTGTACTGGTATCTGTGTACTGACACAGTCGGGGATTTTCTTATGCTGAACTTAGATTCAGTAGTATGGGAGTTGGGTGACTTTTGTGGAGGATCTGCTGATGGCCCCTACTTAGTGTCGTTATATTATCTCCCTGTTCCTGATTGTGTCGTTATTGCTTGCTATATTGTTGTTCAGCTTAAGAGTCGTTTTATTGTTCAAGCAAGCTGTTCTGATTGCCAGGTGGTCAAGAAGTTAGTTGATGTGAGGACTCTGTCAGTCACTGGTTTAAGTCTAGTCGAGTCGTGAGACATAGCGAACTACTTAGAGCACTTACACACATACACACAAACTTATTGTATATTGTATTATTAAAGGTTAATGTACCAGACGGTACTTAAGATATAAAGATGTGATATGTGCCTTCAGCACAATACTACTGTACACGAGAGAAGTGATTATTATTAATTTGTTTAAATTCATTAATTTATTTTAATTTGATAACATACTCCTAGATATCTTGATTGTTAATAAATTTATTAAATTTTAATTTCTTTAGTTAGTAACCTACCAGTTGTAATCCTGAAGCACTACTGAATCTTATTGAATTCTAATGGAAAACTGGACCAGGATACTGACTACTTGTTACGAAAACCCAGTAACAGGCTGAATACTAGAAGGGCAGTCCTTTCTAGTATTCACTGGAGATCTCTATGCTTATTAGAAATAGCATTTTTTGTAACAAATGGGGGCCCGTCCGAGATCATCTTGATCCAAGGTGTTGGAGAAATTGTCCAGTTTGACATACTAGTAACTCTATGGTCAAGCACTTTGAGTACTTTCCTAATCTGAAGACTGAGTTTAGTCTTGTACAACATACTAGGTGGATGTATGTACTTGACTGAGTCTCTTGATCCGAGGAGATGGAAATACTGTTTATGAGCTCTAGCTCTAAGACGACCAACACTAAAATTCCTATTAGGATTATAGTTTCCCATAATCACTCTCTTGTAGTGTACTTATTTTCGTGATGTATGTCAAAGTAAAACAGTTAATTGATACTCTGACTTTGTCTGAGTTGAGTACGTTAAAACTTCAGACATGTTGGCCAGTAGCCAAATATCTCTGTGTGAGGTATAACAGGAATTACACCGCAGAAACTGTCAGAATGTTAATTAAAGATATATTGTTTCCTGCTCATACAGAGATGTCTGATTATGATTCAGATACTGAAAGCCTAGTGTCACAATTAGAAAGTATAACTATTTGATGACGTAGAAGACAGGGCAACTACCGCAGAAGTGAGCCTAGTGTCTGAGCCTAGTGTACCTCCGCTCACACCTTCCTGCCTCATTAACACAATAGTACAGAGTATAGCTGGTAGTATGACTCAACCTCATACTAGTACCATGTATGCTACACCTGTATCTACTTATCCTAGACCAGATCTAGACTCTCTAGGGATGGCTGGACTAGGTGCCCGACCTAAGGACCATCCAGAAAGACGTGTTAATTTCCCCACTCCTCCGTTATCCACTGGTCCTATCTCTGAGGAACAATTTGAGAGGATGGAGAGCCTCATGTTGCAGACTGCACAAATAGAGGCACAGAGGAAACTGAACAAAGAAGATTTCCAGAGAGAAAATGTTCGTCTTGTGAGACAACAGACTGATAGATCTGATAGTTGATAAATCTGTTAGTACAATGCAGGACACATTTAATGTGCAGAAAGTTGCCTCAATTGTTCCTAAGTTTTTTGAGTGATTTAGACACCTATTTTGATGTGTTTGAGAACCAGGCACGTGCTATGAACTGGCCATGTATGCACTAGGCTACCTTGTTGCACACAGCTTTGAGAGGAAGAGCTCAAACTTGTACTGCTGCTTTACCATTTGCCAAGTACATTAGTTGTGATGCTGTCAAACTATTCTACAGACATATAACTTGTTACCTGTAAGTTATCAACGTGCATTTCGTACGTTACAGCGACGGCAAGATCAAACTTGTGTAGAGTTTGCTCGTGAGAAAAAAGTTGCATTTGAGAGATGGTGTAGATCTGCTAAGTGCAATAAATACGACAGTCTAGTTCAGTTGTTTCTACACGAAGAGTTTTACAACTGTATGTCTGCTGACTTACAAGAATATCTGATCAATCATACTACCTCGGATATTCTGGAAACTGCAGCATTAGCAGACAATTATGAGATTTCTCACAAACTTGTACATACTAAAAAACAGAGAAACAAGGTAACTAAAAGTTGTCCTAGAAGTTGGCAACCTAAATCAGCTGATCAGTGCCGGCCTGATGTACCTGCTACTGTAACTTCTCGTACCTTTACCAGGAAAACTCACAATCCTGAATCTGTGTCTGTGGCTAGACAGAAGTATAATATCGAGAAGAAGAAAGTTAAATGTACCTATTGTAACAGAAAAGGACATGCTAGAGAGTGTTGCTATAAGTTAGAAAGAGATACGAGAAGCAGTCGTGCGGCTGGCACCCCCACACAAGTCCTATCCTCTTCCATGCAACAAAGGCACCAAAATCCTAGTAATACTTCTGATCCTACTGTTTTAGATAATATTAATCAGGATAGATGACTAGTGTCAGAAAGTGTATCTGACGAAAAGTTTCGTTCCGCGATGAGTCCTCACTTATCAAGAGGTAAAGTAGGATTTGACGAATCACATCTGAGATAATTACTTTCAGAGACACTGGCAGTTATCTCACATTATTGAGAGAAGATGTACTGCCCATAACTGATGATACCTATTGCAAGATAGATGTATTGTTAGAAGTCTATGGAGGGGCTGTTATAAAAGTACCTCTGCACAAAGTTTACATTGAAACAAGCTATTATACTGGTTATATTTCAGTGGGTATATCCAGTGGTATATTTCCCAGCAGGTCAGTGGACTTGTTGATAGGGAATGATATCCTTCATGCTGGTATATGTAAAGAACCACTTGTGATTGATAATACCACTGATGATAATTATGCCAGTGAAGCTTGCAGAGAGAAGCCTATTTTATTTCCTCTCAGCACAATTACTAGAGCTATGTCAAAGATACAACAACCTTCCTTGTCTCCTGTTGAGTTAGTGGATGACAATGATTTGGGCTTGAATATGTTGTTTAGTGACGCTCTGCGCCCAGGATCATTAACACTGACTCCCCCCTGTCATTAACCTAGTCAGGACACTACTGATGATGTTTTAATCAAGGATCAGTTTATTGATCAGTCACTGGAAAGACTGAGAGATATAGCAGTTACTGAGAGTGAAGCAAAGGATCTCGATAATTGTTACTATTATAGTAATGGTGTACTGATGGAGAAAAATACATGTAAGTTGTCAGCTGATAGTGTTTCCACCACAGTAAAGCATCTCGTAGTGTTACCAGTTACATTTCATGAACAAGCCATTGATTTTGCTCACAATAGTCCCATTGGAGGACATTTGGGTGTCAAGAAGACACTCTGTAAACTGGCAAAACATTTTACTTGGCCTAAAATGAAGGAAACAGTAGCTGATCATGTGCGACATTGCCACGTGTGTCAAGTGACAGGCAAGCCAGCACACACACCTCCACCTACACCTCTCACTGTGTTCACTAGTAGCAAACTTCAGTTCATCTGGACTAGAGATGAACTTGTTGTAAAGGTTGAAGTTTCTGTTTTACTCTGCTCCAGTGTTGAGGAGTCCTAATTTCAATCTTCCCTTCTTTTTACATATAGATGCGAGTGGTTATGCAGTGGGTGTTGTGCTGCTCCAACAGTCAACATCCACTGACATTCTCCATCCTATATGTTCCTATTCATCTAAGCTTAAACGAAACCAGAAAAATTATGCCACTATTGAGAAAGAGGCTCTAGCTCTTGTGGTGTCCTTGGAACATTTTGACGTGTATTTGAGCACTTCCCCATTTAAAGTTAACGTTTTTTCAGACCACAATCCACTCACATAAACACTATGAAGAGTAAAAATGCTAGGATCATGCGGTGGGCTCTCAGAATCCAGCAATACTCTATTAGTATACAACATATCAGTGGTCACTGTAATGTAATTGCTGACGCTCTGTCACATCCTTAATTATCAGTTACATTAAATTAATGTAATTTTATGCCCAAATACCTTTTGTTACTTGCTAGGTCAAATTCAGTAAAGTAACATAATCTCTCCAGCCCATGTAAATTATGTATACTCATGTATGTCTAATCTATTTATATATCCACAGTAGTGGTGATATGTGTGTGTGAGGAGGAGACAGTTGGAGACAGAGGCTAAGTGTTGTGTGGGCGATGTTACTGAGTGGCGGAACACTGTCCTGTCGCAGACCCCCCCTCACTACACACTTTAAGCTTCCTCAAACGCACATGTCCATACTGCCTCGCATTCCACTACCACTACTTAAGAGTGGAATGCCGTCTCCTGTCTATCGCACAAGGCTATTGTTCATATGCAGTCTCCACTACTATGATCGAGCTTCAACGTGTCATGCTTGTCTATGCTATCCTGTCTCTACACTGATGTACATAACCAGGAGTATGCAGAGATACGATACTGTGTATTGCCCTAGTACCAGGGGCATATCTTAGTGATAAAGACACTGAAATTATAGAAGTGCTTGGCACAAGTGACTCTGATTTAGTTTTTTATTAAATTGTATTATTAAGTGACATGAGTAATCAGTAATAATGTGAAAGACATTAACGCAACTCCTATTGCGACCGTTTGTCGTGTTGGGGGGGGGTGTTGCAACCCCTAAATGGGTCACAATGTATATAATGTATATTACCTTTTCATATAATTTTATATTGCTAATATTTGCGATAGTAACTAAATCGTAAATACATTGCTTTATGCTATTTGACTTAGTTATATTGTTAGGTAGGATGTAACATTCATATATTAAGTGCTCATAGCTCAAGTCTTGATTGTCTAACTACTGTAATTATCGCTTGTGGCACGTTACTCTGCCGGCTTCTCGGTGTTGCTGGGCAGCAACTGTCCATGGAGCTATCACGTGATCGAGGGGGGGTGTTCACACCTCGCCTGAAGTAGTGTGTCTGGGCTAGACTTCTTGGTGGTTGGACGTATTCCTGACAAGACATGCCTAACTCTCCCTTACTGGCCCTTGTTGGAAGATCATCTCTGTCACTTTCTTGTTGTTGGTTCTGTAGAATTCTGTTCATAGAACATTATCTAGACTTAGTGATTTTAGACGTTATACTGAGGTTGTGTGTCGAATAGACACTCTGAGCAACTCAGGTCCTGAGCTGTAGTTTCTGACCTAATTTGTACTGGTATCTGTGTACTGACACAGTCAGGGATTTTCTTATGCTGAACTTAGTAGTATGGGAGTTGGGTGACTTTTGTGGAGGATCTGCTGATGGTCCCTACTTAGTGACGTTATATTATCTCCTTGTTCCTGATTGTGTCGCTATTGCTTGCTATATTGTTGTTCGGCTTAAGAGTCGTTTTATTGTTCAAGTAAGCTGTTCTGATTGCCAGGTGGTCAAGAAGTTAGTCCATGTGAGGACTTTGTCAGTCACTGGTTTAAGTCTAGTCGAGTCGTGAGACATAGCGAACTACTTAGAGCACTTACACACATACACACAAACTTATTTGTATATTGTATTATTAAAGGTTAATGTACCAGGCGGTACTTAAGACATAAAGATATGATATGTGCCTTCAGCACAATACTACTGTACACGAGAGAAGTGATTATTATTAATTTGTTTAAATTGATTAATTTATTTTAATTTGATAATATACTCCTAGACATCTTGATTGTTAATAAATTTATTAAATTTTAATTTCTTGAATTAGTAACCTACCAGTTGTAATCCTGAAGCACTACTGAATCTTATTGAATTCTAATGGATAATTGGACCAGGATACTGACTACTTGTTACAAAAACACAGTAACAGGCTGGATGCTAGAAGGGCAGTCCTTTCTAGTATTACCTGCAGATCTCTATGCTTATTAGAAATAGCATTTTTTGTAACAGACACTAAGCGTCCTTGTGTTAATCACAGTAGTGAAAGACATTAAGAGTCCTTGTTGTGTTGATCACTGCAGTGAACGACACTAAGAGTCCTTGTTGTGTTGATCACTGCAGTGAACGACACTAAGTGTCCCTGTTGTGTTGATCACTGCAGTGAACGACACTAAGTGTCCCTGTTGTGTTGATCACTGCAGTGAACGACACTAAGTGTCCCTGTTGTGTTGATCACTGCAGTGAACGACACTAAGTGTCCCTGTTGTGTTGATCACTGCAGTGAACGACACTAACCATAATTGTTTTGATCACAGTGAACGACATTAAGAGTCCTTGTTGTGTTGATCACTGCAGTGAACGACACTAAGAGTCCTTGTTGTGTTGATCACTGCAGTGAACGACACTAAGAGTCCTTGTTGTGTTGATCACTGCAGTGAACGACACTAAGTGTCCCTGTTGTGTTGGTCACTGTAGTGAACGACACTAAGCATCCTTGTTGTGTTGATCACTGTAGTGAACGACACTAACCATAAATGTTTTGTTGATCACTGTAGTGAACGACACTAACCATAAATGTTTTGTTGATCACTGCAGTGAACGACACTAAGAGTCCTTGTTGTGTTGATCACTGCAGTGAACGACACTAAGAGTCCTTGTTGTGTTGATCACTGCAGTGAACGACACTAAGTGTCCCTGTTGTGTTGGTCACTGTAGTGAACGACACTAAGCATCCTTGTTGTGTTGATCACTGCAGTGAACGACACTAACCATAATTGTTTTGATCACAGTGACCGACAATAAGCGTCCTTGTTGTGTTGATCACTGTAGTGAACGACACTAAGAGCCCTTGTTGTGTTGATCACTGCAGTGAACGACACTAACCATAATTTTGTTGATCACTGTAATGAACGACACTAAGCGTCCTTGTTGTGTTGATCCCTGCAGTGAACGACACTAAGCGTCCTTGTTGTGTTGATCACTGTAGTGAACGACACTAAGAGTCCTTGTTGTGTTGATCACTGTAGTGAACGACACTAAGCGTCCTTGTGTTGATCACTGCAGTGAACGACACTAAGCGTCCTTGTGTTGATCACTGCAGTGAACGACACTAAGCGTCCTTGTGTTGATCACTGCAGTGAACGACACTAAGCGTCCTTGTGTTGATCACTGTAGTGAACGGCAGTAAGAGTCCTTGTTGTGTTGATCACTGTAGTGAACGACAGTAAGAGTCCTTGTTGTGTTGATCACTGTAGTGAACGACAGTAAGAGTCCTTGTTGTGTTGATCACTGTAGTGAACGACAGTAAGAGTCCTTGTTGTGTTGATCACTATAGTGAACGACACTAAGGATCCTTGTTGTGTTGATCACTGTAGTGAACGACACTAACCATAATTTTGTTGATCACTGTAGTGAACGACACTAACCATAATTGTTTTGTTGTTCACTGTAGTGAACGACACTAACCATAATTGTTTTGATCACTGTAGTGAACGACACAACCATAATTGTTGTGTTGATCGCTGTAATGAACGACACTAATCATAATTGTTGTGTTGATCGCTGTAGTGAACGACACAACCATAATTGTTGTGTTGATCGCTGTAATGAACGACACTAATCATAATTGTTGTGTTGATCGCTGTAGTGAACACTTAGCGTCCTTGTTGTGGATAGTTGCTGTGGATGACTGCTGTTGATGGTTGCTGTGGATGATTGCTGTGGATGGTTGCTGTGGATAGTTGCTGTGGATGACTGCTGTTGATGGTTGCTGTGGATGATTGCTGTGGATGGTTGCTGTGGATAGTTGCTGTGGATGACTGCTGTTGATGGTTGCTGTGGATGATTGCTGTGGATGGTTGCTGTGGATGACTGCTGTTGATGGTTGCTGTGGAGGATTGCTGTGGATGATTGCTGTGGATGATTGCTGTGGATAGTTGCTGTGGATGACTGCTGTTGATGGTTGCTGTGGATGATTGCTGTGGATAGTTGCTGTGGATGACTGCTGTTGATGGTTGCTGTGGATGACTGCTGTTGATGGTTGCTGTGGATGATTGCTGTGGATTGCTGTGGATAGTTGCTGTGGATGACTGCTGTTGATGGTTGCTGTGGATGATTGCTGTGGATGGTTGCTATGGATGGTTGCTGTGGATGACTGCTGTTGATGGTTGCTGTGGATGATTGTTGTGGATGGTTGCTATGGATGGTTGCTGTGGAAGACTGCTGTGGATGGTTGCTGTGGATGGTTGCTGTGGATGATTGCTGTTGAAGACTGCTGTGGATGGTTTCTGTAGATGGTTGCTGTGGATGGTTGCTGTGGATGGTTGCTGTGGATGGTTGCTGTGGATGGTTGCTGTGGATGGTTGCCGTGGATGGTTGATATGGATGGTTGCTGTGGATGGTTGCTGTAGATGGTTGCTGTGGATGATTGCTGTAGATGGTTGATGTGGATGGTTGCTGTGGATGGTTGCTGTGGATGATTGCTGTGGATGATTGCTGTTGAAGACTGCTGTGGATGGTTGCTGTGGATGGTTTCTGTAGATGGTTGCTGTGGATGGTTGCTGTGGATGGTTGCTGTGGATGGTTTCTGTAGATGGTTGCTGTGGATGGTTTCTGTAGATGGTTGCTGTGGATGGTTGCTGTGGATGGTTGCTGTGGATGGTTGCTGTGGATGGTTGCTGTGGATGATTACTGTGGATGGTTGATGTGGATGGTTGCTGTGGATGATTGCTGTGGATGGTTGATGTGGATGGTTGCTGTGGATGATTGCTGTGGATGGTTGATGTGGATGGTTGCTGTGGGTGTCACTGAGGAGAACTGCAAATGTGAAAAAAGTGGAAAGGGGAAATGTCATACGTCAAGTTTGCGGAGGAGGCACGTCTATGCCCTTGTGGCACTGAAAACACACACACACACACACACACACACAGATACACAAGAAGCGGGGCCAGGAGCTATGAATCGATCCCTGCAACCACAAGTAGACGAGTACATACACACATGTGAGAGGTCCCTCGCGGCTAGTGATCACGTGGTTCTGAGCTTTGATTACATAGTAGAATAACAAGAGGAGAGGATAACAGGAGTTGAATGGGCATAACCAAACTATAAAAGAGGGGACTACACAGGAATAAGGAACTTCCTGCTGGAGGTTCAGTGGGACAGAGAACTGGTAGGAAAGTCAGTAAATGAAATGATGGAATACGTAACAACAAAATGCAAGGAAGCAGAGGAAAAGTTTGTTCGAAAGGGAAACAGAAAAAATGGGAAGACCAAAGCGAGCCCTTGGTATACCCGAAGGCAAAACTAAGTGCACTAGAGAATGGAAAAGGAACAGAAGGCAAAGGACCCAGGAAAATAAGGAGATTAGTTGAAGAGCCAGAAACGAGTATGCAGAGATAAGGACGGAGGCCCAGCGACAGTATGAAAATGATATAGCATCGAAACTCAAGTCTGGCCCGAAACTGCTGTAAACCACATTAGGAGGAAGACAGTAGCCAAAGACCAGGTGATCAGACTGAGGAAAGAAGATGGGAAACTCACAAGAAACGATCAAGAGAAATGTGAAGAGTTCAACACAAGATTTAAAGAAGTATTTACAGTGGAGACAGGAAGGACTTTGGGAAGACAGGACAGAGGACACCAACAAGTGTTGGATGACATACACACAACTGAGGAGAAGAAGCTGCTAAGTGACCTTGATACCTCAAAGGCAGTGGGACCGGACATCTCCCAGTGGGTCCTTAGAGAGGGAGCAGAAATGCTGTGTGTGCAACTAACTGCAATCTTTAACACATCCCTTGAAACTGGGCAACTACATGAGGTATGGAAGACGGCAAATGCAGTTCCCATTTTTAAACAAGAAGACAGACGTGTATAGTACGCAAAGTCATTGCCAAGATTATCAGGAGGAGGGTGGTGGAGCACCTGGAATGGAACAAGAGCATAAACGACAACCAGCACAGATTCATGGAATGCAAATCCTGTGTCAAAAACCTTTCCGAGTTTTATGATAAAGTAACAGAAGTAAGACACGAGAGGGGTGGGTTGATTGCATTTTCTTGGACTTCAAGAAGGCCTTCAACACAGTTCCTCAAAAGAGATTGGTGCAGAACCTAGAGGATCAGGTGCGTACAACAGGAAGGGCACTGCAGTGGATCAGAGAATACCTGACAGTGAGGCAACAATGAGTCATGGTACGTGATGAGGTATCACAGTGGGCACCTGTGACGAGTGGGATCCCATAAGGGTCGGTCTTAGGACCAGTGCTATTTTTGTATATGTGAATGACATGATGGAAGGGATAGACTCAGAAGTGTCCCTCTCGTAGACGATGTGAAGTTAATGAGGAGAATTAAATCAGACGAGGATCAGGCAGGACTTCAAAGAGACCTGGACAGGCTGGACACCTGGTCCAGCCAAATGCAAAGTCATGAAGATCGGGGAAGGGAAAAGAAGACAGCAGAGTATAGGCTAGGTGGCCAAAGACTGCAAACCTCGCTCAAGGAGAAAGATCTTGGGGTGAGTATAACACCGAGCACGTCTCCAGAAGCACACAACCAGATAACTGATGTAGCATATGGGAGCCAGGCAAACCTAGGAATAGCATACTGGAGTATGCAGCACCAGTTTGGAACCCACACGTCAAGAAATTAGAGAAAGTGCACAGGTTTACGACAAGGTTAGTTCCAGAGCTAAGGGAAATGTCCTTCGAATAAAGGCTAAGGGAAATCGGCCTGTTCAACACTGGAGGACAGGAGGGTTAGAGAGATGATAACGATATACAAAATACTGTGTGGAATAGACAGGGTGGACAGAGACAGGATGTTCCAGAGAGAGGACACAGAAACAAGGGGTCACACTTGGAAGTTGAAGACTCAGATGAGTCAAAGGGATGTTAGGAAGTATTTCTTCAATCATAGAGTAGGCCTACAAGTGATGTAGTGGAGGTAGGAATCATACATAGCTTTAAGACGAGGTATGATAAAGCTCATGGAGAAGAGGGAGGGAGGACCTAGTAGCGCTCAGTGAAGAGGCAGGGCCAGGAGCTGAGTCTCGACCCCTGCAACCACAATTAGGTGAGTACAACAGGGCAACAGAAGTAATCGGAAGACCAGTTTACCCGAAGGTGTAGGGAGGCAAAAGCTAAGTGCACTAGAGAATGGAAAAAGTACAGAAGGCAAAGGACCCAGGAAAATAAAGAGATTAGTCAAAGAGCCAGAAACGAGTATGCACAGACGAGGGAGGCCCAGTGGCAGTACAAAAACATAGCATCGAAAGTCAAGTCTGATCCAGAACTGTTTTATAGTCATATCAGGAAGAAGACAACAGTCAAAGACCAGGTAATCAGCCTGAGGAAAGAAGGTGGGAAGCTCACAAGAAACGACCAAGAGGTATGTGAGGAGCTGAACACAAGATTTAAGGAAATATTTACAGTGGAGACAGAAAGGACTCTGGAAAGACAAAACAGAGGGGTACACCAACAAGGGATATACCAACAAGTGTTGGATGAAATACACAACCGAGGAGGAGGTGAAGAAGCTACTAAGTGACCTTGATACCTCAAAGGCGGTGGGACCGGAAAACATCTCTCTGTGGGCCCTTAGAGAGGGAGCAGAGATGCTGTGTGTGCCACTAACCCCAATTTTCAACACATATTTTCAAACTGGGCAACTACCTGAGATATGCAAGACGGCAAATGTAGACCCCATTTTAAGGAAAGGAGACAGAAACGAATCACTAAACTATAGACCAGTGTCACTGACGTTTATAGTATGCAAAGTCATAGAGATTATCACGAGGATAGTGGTGGAGCACCTGGAATGGAACAAGAGCATAAACGACAACCAGCATGAATTCATGGAAGGCAAATCCTGTGTCACAAACCTACTGGAGTTTTATGACAATGTTACAGATTTAAGACACGAGAGAGAGGGGTGGGTTGATTGCATTTTCTTGGACTGCAAGAAGGCCTTCGACACAGTTTCTCACAAGAGACTAGTGAAGAATCTAGAGGATAAGGCACGAATAACAGGAAGGGCACTGCAATGGGTCAGAGAATACCTGACAGGGAGGCAACAAGGTGTCATGGTATGTGATGAGGTATCACAGTGGGTGCCTGTGACGAGTGGAGTCCCACAGGGGTCAGTCCTAGGACCAGTGCTATTTTTGGTATATGTGAATGACATGATGGAAGGAATAGTCATGAAGATTGGGGAAGGGCAAAGAAGATCGCAAACAGAGTATAGGTTAGGTGACCAAAGACTGCAAACCTCACTCAAGGAGAAAGATCTTAGAGTGAGTATAAGACATTAACCAGATAACTGTTGCAGCATATGGGAATATGGTAAACCTGAGAATAGCATTCCGATACCTCAGTAAGGAATCGTTCAAGACTCTGTACACCGTGTATGTCAGGCCCATACTGGAGTATGCAGCATCAGTTTGGAACCCACACCTGGTCAAGCACGTCAAGAAATTAGAGAAAGTGCAAAGGTTTGCAACAGGGCTAGTTCTAGAGCTAAGGGAAATGTCCTACGAAGAAAGGTTAAGGGAACTTGGCCTGACGACACTGGAGGACAGGAGGGTTAGGGGAGACATGATAATGACATGCAAAATACTACGAGGAATAGATAGGGTGGACAGAAACAGGATGTTCTAGAGGTGGGGCACAGAAACTAGGGGTCACACTTGGAAGCTGAAGACTCAGCTGAGTCAAAGGGATGTAAGTATTTCTTCAGCCATAGAGTTGTCAGGAAGTGGAATAGTCTGGCAGGGGATGTAGTGGAGGCAGGAACCATACATAGTTTTAAGACGAGGTATGATAAAGCTCATGGAGCAGGGAGACAGGGGACCCAGTAGCGGTCAGTGAAGAGGTAGGGCCAGGAGCTGAGTCTCGACCCCTGCAACCACAAATAAGTGAGCACAAATAGGTGAGTACACACACACACACACACACACATGAGACACAGGAACAAGGGAAAATAACTGGAAGTTAAAAACTCAGATGAGTCATAGGGATGTTAGGAAGTACTTCTTAAGCGTTAGAGTAGTCAGGAAGTGGAACAATCTGGAGAGTGAAGATGTAGAGACAGGATCCATACATAGCTTTAAGAGGTACAGTGAGGCTCTGAGAGCAGAGTGGACCTAGTAGCGACTAGCAAAGAGGCGAGTCCAGGGGCTAGAACTCCGCCCCTGCAACCACAAACAGGTGAGTACACATACACAGAAAAATGAGACACGAATATGCATAGGTAAAAGCAGAGGCTGAATGATAAGTAATTCACACAGCATGGAAAGTTAAATCTGAGACAAACTTGCTATACATTCACATCACCAAAAGACAACTGTCAAGGATGAGATAACAAGACTAAAGAAGGAAGGAGGAGAGCTCAATAGGAATGTTCAATAAGTCTGCAAGGAACTGAACTAAATATTTAATTGCTCTCATAGGAAACATGAACATTAGCAGACAGTCTAAAGGGAAAAGTGCACCAATGAGTACAAGACACAATGCACACAACAGGGTACGAGGTAAAGAAAGTACTCAGGGAGCTAGATACACTGCTGAGAGAGTGAACTGTAGAGCCGTATGAACCACTAGCCACGATCTTCAACAAGTCAACTGAAACAGGACAGCTGCAGAAGTATAATATGCAGTAAATGTAGTCCCGATATTTAAAAAAAAGAGAGAGGTAGCATTAAGCTGCAGACCAGTATCACTAAACCATAATTTTTAAAGGAGTGGACCGGTAAGCTAGTGGAAGGCCTCGGTCAGATGACCAAAAGCTCCAGCTGCGGGTCATCATATGACTATGACCCGCGTCAGGTAACACTTGTCCTGTTTCCTGACAAACCTTACCTAACCTTGTGTCACTGACATGCATAATATGAAGGGAGAAAATTATCAAAAGAATACTGAAGCACCAGGGAAGGCGTTAGTAAACAAGAACACGGTTTTAGAGGTAATAAATCCTGTCCAACAAATCAGCTGGAGTTCCATATAAAAGGTAGCGTAAAATAGGCAGAGGAGAGAATAGATGGACTGTATATTTGTGAACTGAACGATGACTTCTGAAGTTCCGCGCAAGAGATCAAGACGAAAACTAGAGGAACAGCCATGAATAATGGAAAGAACAACAGCTGACCATGAAATACTTAACAGTAATGAAACAATCTGAGTGATACCTGAAGGATGCTTCTAGGGGTCAACGCTCCCACGGCCTGATCCCAGACTAGGTGTCTTGGTGAACCAAGGCCTGATCAACCAGGCTGTTACTGCTGCTCCTCACCAGTCTGGCTGGTCAGGAACTGATGTGAGGAACTTGTCCAATTCCCTCTTGAAAACAGCCGGAAGGTTTGTTGGTAATTCCCCTTATGTACGGAGGGAGGGAGGGAGGGAGGGAGGGAGGGAGGGCGTTGAAGAATCGGGGACCTCTGACACTTACAGAGTTCTCAGTTTACTCATCACATCCCTACTTTATATTGAAGGTATTTTGTGCCGTCTGCCAAATCTCTTGCTTTCACATGGAGTGATGACCGTGTGCAGGTTTGGAACGAGTCCCTCCAGGAATTCCCAGGTGTAAATTATGTATCTTTGTCGCCTATGTTCCAAGGAATACAGCTGAAGGTACCTCAGGCATTCCCAGTAGTTTAGATGATTGTATACGAGCAATAAAAAAATTCTTTACGTTTTCTAGCTCACCAGTTTCCACTGCATTGAAGAGAAATAAAAAAAGGCACAATACCGTGACTTGAACAATACACAAATATTCCGCACATAGGAGAGGGAAGACTTACCTATATTTCCAGTCTTTCTAATCTCAACAACTCTCTCCGTTCCTTAGACATCAAACTTACTTTTTGTCACACTAACACTTGTCGCACCACTATAGTTCAAACTTCTCCTCTATAGATTCTCCTGGTGTCTACTCTATTTCTTATTCATCTTGTCCTCTTCAGTACTTTGGAGAAACTGGCCGATCTCTTTCTGTAGTGTTAGGCTTGCCGACACCAACACAGCTCTTTTCTGTCATGTCAGAGATCACAGTCATCCTACTGACTTGCCTTCGGCTAAACCTGTGTCCCCTACTTCTAACTTTCACAGTCGCCGTCTGGTTGAATCCTCCCTTATACACAACTTTCCTTGTATGAATCTTAGTCGTGGCTTTGTCTCTGTAGATGCCTTCCTTTCTCATTACATTGTAAAATGCTCCAAACTTCAGAACACCCGTGACTTAACCTGATTCTTTTTTCTCCTTCTTCCTCTTCTCCTTTCCTCTTTCTCCTTTAGGTTTTCTTTCTTCTGTTCTGGGTGTTTGGACCTTTATTATTTATTTTCCCCCCTGTGTTCTTGTTCCTACCCTTTGTGGGCCCCTAGCTCCCTTGTGGGTCCCTAGCTCCCTTGTGGGCCCCTAGCTCTCTCGTAGGTCCCTAGCTCCCTTGTGGGCCCCTAGCTCCCTTGTGGGCCCCTAACTCCCTTGTGGGCCCCTAACTCCCTTGTGGGCCCCTAGCTCCCTTGTGGGCCCCTAGCTCCCTTGTGGGCCCCTAGCTCCCTTGCAGTGCTCGTCTTAGTCTTTGACTCCACTACCTCTCTACTTCCTTTCCTAATACCTCTAATATCCCATCCCTGTCTGCTGGCCTATATATACTGCCTCCTTCTCTCCTTTCTGTTAGTGTGACTTTGTAAATGGTACAAGTCGGACCGAAACGTCGTCGTAAGCTCCCCTCTCCTATGTGCGGGTTATCTGTGTATTGAAGAGAGATGTTACTATACAGCAGTATTACAGCCTGGAGAGAATAAGTTACTTAAAGAAAAATCAACATTAGCTCTGCATATTTTGTCTTGAAAGTTCTTGTTATCCGACTTGTTATCTTTGTAGTATTAACAGCCACACAGAACTCCCGCTTTATTAAATAATTTCAGTTTGTCTTGTTCTCATTTTCAGTCATTATTTCCTCTATTCTTCCACAGAAGAATAACTGAAACCTGTCTTCACTGAACATGATGTTGTTTGAGGTCAACTGGAAGATTTTATATCCTTCCTAGATTCACGGTCTTCTATATGCACTATTCTTATTGAGATTCTAGTGTCATCAGTGTTACGTTCCTTACAGGTTTCTCTCGTTTTAAGTTCTGGTATAAGACAGCTCACTAATACTCAAAAAGGTCTAGGGGGATTCTTACATCTGTAAGTTCAACTAATCCTCTGAAACTTATCCTGCCTCCAGTTCAGACAACAGGTTAAAGTTAAACCACGAATATACAAAAATAACTATAGGGTTAGGTAAGATTCGTCAGGAAACAGGACAAGTGTTTCCTGACGCGGGTCTTAGATGATGACCCGCCTTTGGAGCTTTTGGTCATCTGAACGAGGCCTTCCAATGGCTTACCGGTCCACCCCTTTAAAAATTATGGTCGCTTATAACCATTTAGTAGAGATATCTCTAATGATAAAGATAACTATATATAACTAATTAGTCTGGTCCGGCCTTCACATTAACAACAAGGAGTAGATGATCACTGTGTCTTCTAGCACAGTGATTATATATTCTACAAATATTGGTACCAGTCACATGGCAACCCATCTAAGAACAATTACTCCATTTTTCCTTCCTGGAGGCCTTAACCCAGTGTTTTGATACACTGTAGCAAGCCTGTACATCACACACTGTTATAGGTCTTAGCTCCTGGGCCACTCAAATTCTGCCCAGAAGAAAAGAAATTCTCCCCAGCCTGGTTTCCAGAAGAATGAGGGAGAGTCAGTGGCGCCCTCACACCAATAACAAATTAACAAAAGAACATCCACATGCGCAGTTACTCTCAAGTTTGGGAGAATAACTTTCGCTAACTTCCCCTAACTCTACAACTCTCTTAAACCTAATAGTAATAATAGTACACCTTTAAAGTACTGTTGTGTATCTTGTCCAGCACTTGCTGTGTGTACTGTCCAGCACTTGTTGTGTGTACTGTCCAGCACTTGTGTGTACTGTCCAGCACTTGTTGTGTGTACTGTCCAGCACTTGCTGTGTGTACTGTCCAGCACTTGCTGTGTGTACTGTCCAGCACTTGCTGTGTGTACTGTCCAGCACTTGCTGTGTGTACTGTCCAGCACTTGCTGTGTGTACTGTCCAGCACTTGCTGTGTGTACTGTCCAGCACTTGCTGTGTGTACTGTCCAGCACTTGCTGTGTACTGTACTGTCTGTCAGCACTTGCTGTGTGTACTGTCCAGCACTTGCTGTGTGTACTGTCCAGCACTTGCTGTGTGTACTGTCCAGCACTTGCTGTGTGTACTGTCCAGCACTTGCTGTGTGTACTGTCCAGCACTTGCTGTGTGTACTGTCCAGCACTTGCTGTGTGTACTGTCCAGCACTTGCTGTGTGTACTGTCCAGCACTTGTGTGTACTGTCCAGCACTTGTGTGTACTGTCCAGCACTTGTGTGTACTGTCCAGCACTTGCTCCTTTATCTGGCGTCTATCCTGGATGACCACGCCAGGAACAGAGCTGGTAATAAGAAAAAATAAACTGGTTACCCATAGTCATGATAATATAATATTTAAGAATGGAAAAGAATGATAAATGCCAAAATCATTACTGGTAACCAGCAAACAAAAAGAAAAGAACAAACAGTAATACTCCTGGTAGATCACCCTACCTGATTAGGAGAAGAGTGGAGGTGAAGTGACTCTCCAAACTTCAACCCACACCAGGTAAGGTCAATATTACCAGGAGTAGAAACTTTAACAAATCGGACACCAGGAACTAGTTTCACCCCAGCCCGCCAGAGGGGGAGTGGGTGCACGCGACGTAACTAATGGTTCCTGGTTGCCCGAACAACCTTAACCCCACTTACACCTACTTTTCCCTCACAGTGTGTACGGTCTAGCACTTGCGTGTACGGTCCAGTACTTGCGTGTACGGTTCAGCACTTGTGTGTACGGTCTATCACTTGTGTGTACGGTCCAGTACTTGTGTGTACGGTCCAGTACTTGTGTGTACGGTCCAGTACTTGTGTGTACGGTCCAGTACTTGTGTGTACGGTCCAGTACTTGTGTGTACGGTCCAGTACTTGTGTGTACGGTCCAGTACTTGTGTGTACGGTCCAGTACTTGTGTGTACGGTCCAGTACTTGTGTGTACGGTCCAGCACTTTCGTGTACGGTCTAGCACTTGTGTGTACGGTCCAGCACATGTGTGTACGGTCCAGCACTCTATGACCGCGGGTTCAAATCCCGCCCGTGGTATGGTTTCTTCAGTCCATCTATTATCGTTCCTTAATAATTCCACTCACCACCTTCATGCTTGTCCTGCCCCACTTTTTAAATATTTCTCTGATTTGCCATGTTTTTGTTTGCACAAGGAGTGTGTGCAACTGTGTGCTTGTTTGTTTGTTCATGTGTGTGTGTTTGCGCACTCATGCATAACTGTATTCACCTAATTTGTTGCAGGGTCGAGCCTCAGCCCCCTGGTTCCTGCCTCGGTGCTGGCCGCAGCTGGGTTCAAATTTCACTTGGTTATATCAGCTTCGGCATACCTATCATTTTGTTGTCTAATACATTCCACTCCTGACCACTCGAAGGGTAAAGAAGTGTTTCCTAACATCCCTATGACTCTTCTGTTTTTAATTATCAGCTGTGTCCTGTGTACGTAAGATCCATGTCTCAAATAGATTCGCCTGTCTATCATGTTAATTCCTCTCAGTATTCTGTACATCCTAACCATGTCACCTCTGGTCCTTCTGTCCTCTAGTGCCGTCAAGTTCAATTCCTCTAGCCTCTCCTCATATCCTTCAGCTCTAGGACTAGTTTCGCTTCAAATCTTTGCATTTTTCTAGCTTCTTTACAAGCTTTATCAGATGTGGGTCCCATTCTGCATACTCCAAGATGGTCCTGACATGACGTAATAAATGCCTCTTTGTTGAGATCACCGAAAGCTGCCCTGAAATTTTCCAGCCTTGCGTATGCTGCAGCGGTTATTAGGTTAGGTTAGGCTACGTTACTTTAGGTTAGGTGACGTTAGGTTACGTAAGGTTAGGTTACGTTAGGTTAGGTTAGATAAGGTTAGGTGAGGTTAAGGTAGGTTAGGCTGGTTAGATAAGGCTCGTCCGGAAACAGGACAAAGAGTTTCCTGACGCTGGTCTTAGTCAAATGATCCGCCACTGGAGCTTCTGGTCACCCGACCGAGGCCTTCCGCTGGCTTACCGGTCCACCCCTTTAAAAATTATGGCCACAGTTTTAACCATTTTTTTTTGTTGGCGGTTATTAGGTGGACGTGATCCACAGGTGCAGTGTGTGTGTGTGGGGGGGGGGTACTCACCTAGCTGTGGTTGCAGGGGTCGAGTCACAGCTCCTGGCCCCGCCTCTTCACTGATCTCTATTAGTGATATATCGGATGTCCGCATCCACATCCACGGAACATCCGCACAGTTTCTTACATCTGCATCCGCATTTTACTATAAACGGATATCCGCATATGCATCCGCATCCAAATCCGTGGAACATCCACACAATATCTAACATCAGCATCTGCAAAATAAGTAAGACATCCTCATATGCATCCGCATCCGCGGATATCTAAATTTTCACATCCGATACATCTCTAGTCTCTACTAGGTCACTCTTCCTGCTCCGTGAGCTTTGTCATACCTCTTCTTAAAGCTATGTATGGGTCCTGCCTCCACTACATCACTACCCAGACTATTCCACTTCCTGATAACTCTGTAACAAGAAATACTTCCTAACATCCCTGTGATTCATTTGTGTCTTCAATTTCTAACTGTGATCCCTTGTTGGTGTGTCCCATCTCTGGAACATCCTATCTCTATCCATCTTGTCAATTTCTCTCAGTATTTTATATGTCGTTATCATATCCCCCCTATCTCTCATGTCCTCCAGTGTCGTCAGGTCGATTTACCTTAACCTCTCCTCGTAGGACAAACTCCTTAGCTCCGGGACTAGTCTTGTTGCAAACCTCTGCACTTTCTCTAAATTCCTTACGTACTTGGCTACGTGTGGGTTCCAAAGTGGTGCTGCGTACTCCAATGCAGGCCTAACGTAAACGGTGTACAGGGTTCTGAACGATTCCTTATTGAGATGTTGGAATGGTATTCTTAGGTTTGCTAGGCGCCCTTATGCTGCAGCAGTTATTTGGTTGATGTGTGTCTCAGATGTGCCCTGTGGCATACTCACCCCAAGATCCTTTTCCTTAAGTATAGTTTGTAGCCTCTGGCCCCCAAGACTGTGCTCTGTCTGCGGTCTTCTTTGCCTTTCCCCAATCTCTATGACTTTGCATTTGGTGGGGTTAAATTCAAGGAGCCAGGCCTGTAACTTTTCCAGATCCCTTTGCAGTTCTTCCTGATCCTCGTCCGATTGAATTCTTCTCATCAACATCACATCATCTGCAAACAAGGACACTTCTGAGTCTTATTCCTTCCGTTATGTCGTTCACATATATCAGGAACAGAACCGGTCCTAGGACTGACCCCTGTGGAACCCCGCTCGTCACAGGCGCCCACTCTGACACTTCGTCACGTACCATGACTCGTTGTTGTCTTCCCGACAGGTATTCCCTGATCCACTGTAGTGCCTTCCCTGTTATCCCTGCCTGGTCCTCCAGGTTTTGCACTAATTTCTCGTGTGGAACTGTGTCAAACTCCTTCTTACAGTTCGAGAAAATGCAATCTACCTACCCCCTCTCTTTCTTATCTTACTGCTGTCACCCTGACATAGAACTCCAGTAGGTTTGTGACACATGATTTCCCGTCCCTGAAACCGTGCTGGTTGTCGTTGATAAGCTCAATCCTTTCTAGGTGCTCCACCACTCTTCTCCTTATTATCTTCTCCATGATTTTGCATACTACACATGTCAGTGACACTGGTCTGTAGTTTAATGTTTCGTGTCTGTCTCCTTTTTTAAAAATTGGGACTACATTTGCTGTCTTCCATGCCTCAGGTAGTCGTCCTGTGTGTGTGCGCGTGTGCGTGTGTGTTCCCTGACCTGGTCCATCGCAGTCAGTGTTGAGAGAGGTCACACCATCCTCAGGCTCAATAATTCACAACACTGTCACCTCTCTCTCCGATCCTCTTTACATCCTCATTTCTCCCTCCTTCCTCCACACCCCTCTCCATCTCCCTCCCATCTTTCCCCTCCCTCTCTCTCTCTCTCTCTCTCCCGATCAACCACAATCTCTCACAACGTCAGCAACATTATGTATACTAGACACACAGATAAGGATCAATCACAGCCTTAAGATTGAAATAATTTAATACGAAATGTAAGTTTTATCCCCACGGGGGCGTTGACCCCCGGAACTCGCTCCAGGTAAACCCTCCAGGTAACCATCAGTATTGTATCTGATGTATGAATTGTGTATCCAGTGTCGTTCACTCTTATCTGCTTATTAGTCTGGCAGTTGGTTGAAGGGATCAGCGTTCCGCCGTGCAGCCTCGGAGGTCTCCTCGTTTATGGTGTGGTCAATCAGGCTGTTAATGCTTGCAATGCACAGTCCAACGTGTGTACCTGTCCCCAAGAGGGCACAGAAAAATTGCGGTAGGCCTACCGGCAGATGAGAAATAAGAGGAAGCAAGAAAGAGGAAAGTCAAGAGACATGGGAGGCGAAGAATATGCAGAAGACAGGCGAAGATTAAAAGAGAAGAGACAGAGATAAGATCAGGTCACGAATAATCAGAAGATTAGAGCGTTTGACATTGTAATGAGAAAGTCAGTCATCTACAGAATCAAAGCCACGAGTACGATTCATGTAAGGAAGCTTGTATAAGGGCTGATTCGAAAAGACAACGTCTGTGAAGGCTAAAAATTATGGGGGGAGCGTTAAACAAGTACGGATTATACAGCGACTGTAAGGGAGTTGGAAGGCATTCAGGCTCAGTTCAGGGAACTGGAGCACAGATCCAATTCCCTAGAACAAGAGCCCCTTGAGGGGAAAGGGTAGAAGAGCAAATAGCTTAGTGCGTGGAGAACTGATGAACTCAAGGGCTCTTTTCTTGCAGTCTTTGATGAAACAGGAAGGAAAATGTAGCTGAGAGAAGGTTCGGTGTATGTACTTTCCTCGTCAAGAAACTCAGGACTGCAAATTCAGTATGCTCTTAGATATCCGATGATGATATTTCTTTTGGTCTTAGTATCTTGACCGGAATCGTGTGTGAGATCGTTTTTGTTTGTAGACTTCCTGTAAACTTGAAACCTTAGAATGTTATTTGTTTTGTAAACGAGGACGTCTAGAAAAGGTAGCTTGTTATTGGACTCTTCAAGTACAAACTGAAGAGCTGGTTCAAGCTCCTGAAGAGCGACACGTTACCACAATAAAATATCGCATTAGTTGCACATGTATCCTTTTAGCTAATATACAGTCGGTAATTCTACCAATATTACACTACTACACTTACATCGCTTCTTCTATACTTTTCTCTTGTATGTCAACCACTACTGCTGTTACGTCATTACTGTCACTACCATTGTCACTACCTTTACTACCAGTACTAATACTACTACAGCCATTAACTTTACGTCCACCACCACTACTAAACTACTCTTACTACTACCACCACTTACCCCCATCCTGCCCCAACCGTGTTGTCTTGAGGTTTTTCCTGCCATTCTCACCCCAGTTGTGACTTCACGATTGTCCAGGATGGACCGATACATGATCATAAGGTTCTTATACAAGGAACAGGTTTGTGGTGAAATGGTACCTTCAGAATATTCTAGGTGAAACTAATGATGTTTTTTCTCGTCTACTGAGTACAGGTCGAGGGGCTTGCAGCGTTCCCGGTATTTGAAGTGCTAGACTTCGTACAGAGAGTGAAGGTTCTCTGTACATTGCCTAGTTCTGCAATTTCGCTTGTCTGAAAAGTGGTTAATATACATCAATATTTCACCGTGGGAAGTTAAAGTAACGTGAAGAGTATCGGCATTACTTGGTTTTTCTTTTTTTGTAATCCTTGAAGTTGAGATCTTCTGGCATCATCAGTCCTAAAGTCACATTAAACTTCCGCTCGATTGAGTGACTCGAGAATGTTGTATACGTCCTTCCAGTGTTTATTTCCCCAATTCATCCTTAGCACAGTAACCGAAATTTGTCCTCACTGAACATTATACTTCCGTCAGTAGCACACTACAAGATATCTTGAAGGTTCGATATATCCTCAATGTCATTCTCATATAAATTCTAGTATTGACTATAAAGGACGATACAGTGCTATGATTTATCTCTGTCTACGTCAGACTGAGAATGAGAAAGAGAAGTGGGTCAAGTGCTACTCCTTGGGAAACAGTTTTTCACTGTTGCAGACTCAGATTTCACCTTTTGGTTTCTCTTTGTTAGGAAGTTAAATATTAATCTACCTACTTTTCAGGTATTTCTTTTGCACGCATTTTGTGTGCTGTTACACTTCCCTTATTTATGAAAGAAAGGTACTGAAAAGTCTTGGTCCCTTCACACTCATTGCATTTTCCCACAGTGTACTCATGGCACCCCCGTCTTTCATTGAGGTAGTTTGCACTGTCAGTCATGTCTCTTACTTGCACAGGGAATGATTGGCGAGTGCCGATTAGGCACCAATCCAGAATTTTCCAGGCGTAGATTATAAGATATCTTTTGTGCCTGCATTCCAAGGAGTACAGATCGAGGGATTCCAATTATAATCAAGTTAAGCACTAAACCTGAAAGAATCATATAGTGAGTAATTTCAAGCATTTCCAGTATTTTAGGCGTCTGACTGAATCTATGAGGGCAGTGGCTGTTCTCTGCACACTCTGCATGTCTGCAATGTTGCCAGCCTTTGACTAGAGCAGTATTCCAGCCTGGAGAGAAGAGTATCATCATTGATCTGGCATCACCAGATTATTTTTTTTTTCTTTCAGTTGTGATAGTGACACTGTTGTGATCCTTGAAGGTGAGATCGTCTGACATGATCACTCCCAGGTCTCTCATTTTAGTTTTATGGTACATCGAGTCATTAGAGTTTGTTTTATACTCCGTTCCTGCCTATATTTCCTCAGTCTTTCCATCAAGGAGAAGTTGAAACTTGGCCTTACTGAACATCAAACTGATGTCAGTGGTCCACTGAAGTCTTCGATTATATGTGCTTCGTGGATGCAAACACCACACACAGTTTCAGAAGAAGATACGATAGGACCCGAAAAGCCAAGAACCAATAAAGTGTGCGATGTAATTTAAGAAACCTAGTTAGTGACTGACACTAACTAGGTTAGTGTCAGTCACACACACACACACACACACACACACACACACACACACAAAGACACAGACACACAAAGACAGTGCTGTTTCTGGTATTTGTGAACATGACGGGAAGAACAGACTCCGAAGTGACCCAGTTTGCAGATGATGCGAAGTTGATGAGAAAAACGAAATCGGACGGGGACCAGGAAGACCTAGAAAGGGATCTGGACAGGCTGCAGACCTGGTCCAGCAACTGGCTCCTTGAGTTCAACCTCACCAAGTGCAAAGTCATGAAGATTGGGGAATGACAAAGAAGACCGCAGACGGAGTACAGTCTAAGGGGCCAGAGACTACAAAATTCACTCAAGGAAAAGGATCTTGGGGTGAGTATAACACCGAGCACATCCCCTGAGGCGCACATCAACCAAATAACTGCGACAGCTTACGGGCGCCTAGCAAACTTAAAAATAGCATTCCAACATCTTAATAAGGAATCGTTCAGGACCCTGTACACCGTGTACGTAAGGCCCATATTGGAGTATGCGGCACCAGTTTGGAACCCACACCTAGCCAAGCACGTAAAGAAACTAGAGAAAGTGCAAAGGTTTGCAACAAGACTAATCCCAGAGCTAAGGGGTATGTCCTACGAGGAGAGGTTAAGAGAAATCGACCTGACGACACTGGAGGACAGGAGAGATGGGGGATATGATAACGACATATAAAATACTGAGAGGAATCGACCAGGTGGACACAGGATGTTCCAGAGATGTGACACAGCAACAAGGGGTCAGATGAATCATAGGGATGTTAGGAAGTGTTTCTTCAGTCACAGAGTTGTCGGGAAGTGGAATAGTCTGGGAAGTGATGCAGTGGAGGCAGGATCAATACACAGGTTTAAGAAAAGGTATGATAAAACTCATGAAGAGGGAAGTGACCTAGTAGCGACCAGCAAAGAGGCGGGGTCAGGAGCTGTGAATCGACCCCTGCAACCACAACTAGGCGAGCGCGCACACACACACACACACACACAACACACACACACAAACACACACAGACACACAGACACACTGCAGCACAGTAGCACCGCCCACTGCTGCAGTCTTAAGCCAGCACGCGTGCCAAACTTCGTGCTACTGCAGTTATCAAGGTGATCACGTCACCAGCACCACATGTGTTAGGAATACCGGAGATAACAGTGTGTGTAGCCAGCAACACCTGTGGCCAGCAACACCTGTGGCCACCAGCACCTGTGGCACCTCCGCACCCACGTCACCCCAAGCTTGTTATTAATGAGTTTCCGCAAAGTCTAGGCCTGGCTTGGCTGGTCAACCAGACTGTTGCTGCTGGTGCCCCACTGGCCCACATACCATCATAGCCTGGTTGAGTTGGCACTTTGAGGATGTGGCTGTCAAGTTTCCTCTTGAAGACTTCCACACTTGTCCCAGCAGTGTTTATGATATCTTCTAATAAAATATTGAATAGTCTGGGACCACGGATGTTTGTAGATGAATGGTTCAGAGAACCGACATGTTGATCAATTAGACACATGTGCAACTCTTGGGTATCTTTATTGAGGAAACGTTTCGCCACACAGTGGCTTCATCAGTCCATACAAAGGAGAATCTTGAAGAATAGGAGGAGAATGAGGTAATCAGTCCCTCAACCTTGAGTCGATGTGGTCAGTCCATCAATCTTGAATAGAATAAGGCATACGTGCTGAGAAGGAGCTTATATACCGTTGGCAGGAGAGGTGCAGAAGTCATAGGTCGTGTAACATTTGTTCAATGTTGAAGTAGGTCGTGCCCAAGAATTAGGCAAGCGAAGAATTCCCAAGTATTAAGATCCCAAGAAGTTGCAGTGTCTTGGGCACGACCTACTTCAACATTGAACAAATGTTACACGACCTATGACTTCTGCACCTCTCCTGCCAACGGTTTATAAGCTCCTTCTCAGCACGTATGCCGTATTCTATTCAAGATTGATGGACTGACCACATCGACTCAAGGTTGAGGGACTGATTACCTCATTCTCCTCCTGTTCTTCAAGATTCTCCTTTGTATGGACTGATGAAGCCACTGTGTGGCGAAACGTTTCCTCAGTAAAGATACCCAAGAGTTGCACATGTGTCTAATTGATCACCACGGATGTTGATACAGTATACTCTTACTGTGTCCACGGCGCCACTTTTAACTGGGTTTATTTTACGCTTTTCACCCATATCTCTTAGTATGTTATGGGACCAGGACCTCAAGTACCTTACATGTATTATGTATCTTCATGTATTATCATGTATCTTCACGTATCATGTATCTTCATGTATTATCATGTGTCTTCACGTATCATGTATCTTCATGTATTATCATGTATCTTCACGTATCATGTTGTATCTTCATGTATTATCATGTACCTTCATGTATTATCATGTACCTTCATGTATTATCATGTATCCTCATGTATTATCATATACCTTCATATATTATCATGTATCTTCATGTATTATCATGTACCTTCATGTATTATCATGTACCTTCATGTATTATCATGTATCATCATGTATTATCATATACCTTCATGTATTAGCATGTATATTCATGTATTATCATGTATTGCTCTCTCCTCCACCATAATAATATATAACTTTAATACCGTCGTTCCCAGTAATATAAGAGCTTAGAGCGCTCTGACACCTCTCCTGAACGAGGCCGTGTACACTGTACAATATTCTCAACGAGATATCACATGCTATGTGATTAGTGCCTCAACTGGCATTATTTGCCTTGTTTTGAAAGATGACATTATCCACCTCGTCATTTTCCTGACTGTCGTGACATTTGTCTCAATGTGTTCCTGGAAAAAAGTCTGGTGATATAATAACTCCCAGATCCTACACGTTCCTTCTTTCTATTTGGTAATTCTCTTGCCTGTTATATAAATGCTCTACATATAAGGGGCTTTCTGCTGACATCAGGAGAAAGCCCCTTATATGTAGAGCATTTCGGGCAAATAAAGTTTTGCCCCCAGGATGCGACCCACACCAGTTGACTAAGACCTACGTACCTCTATACTTCTAGTTAAATAGGGACAGCAGGTGTCTTAAGGAAGCACACCCTAATGATTCTACCAGTACCCAGGATCGAACCACGGACCTCAGTGTGTGAGCCGAGTGCGCTACCAACTGAACTACGGGACACCGCAGTGTCCTTTTCGAGTTCCACATTCTTTCCCTATTTAAGCAGCTGGAATTGTCGACACTAAGAGACATGTTCTCACGACTCACTGGAAAACACTGCTATATCTTCCTGTAATTTGTCCAGGTCTTCTAAAGAGGTGATTTTCATGTTTAAATTGGTATCATCGGCAAATGATGATGTGAAAGTGAGGAGAACGTTGACTTTATTTGTGTCTGCTACGATCATAACAGTGAAGGTGACACCACTGAGCGCGTCGTTATCGATACATTCTGCTCTGTTAACTACTAGATAACACTAGGTCAATCTTGGTTCCCTCCACACACATAGGAGCCAGGAGCTATGACTCGACCCCTACAACCAAAATTAGGTGAGTATACACACACACACACACACACACACACACACACACTACAAACTACAAGGGGACTACACGGGAATGAGGAACTTCTTGAATGGGGTTCAGTGGGACAGAGAACTGGCAGGGAAGCCAGTTAATGAGATGATGGAATATGTAACAACACTGTGCAAGGAACCTGAGGAGAGGTTTGTACCCAAGGGTAACAGGAATAATGAAAAAGCCAGGATGAGCCCATGGTTCACCCAAAGGTGCAGGGAGGCAAAAACCAAGTGTGCTAGGGAATGGAAGAAATAAAGAAGGCAAAGGACCCAGGAGAATAAGGAGAGCGGTCGTAAAGCCAGAAATGAATATGCACAGATAAGAAGGGAGGCCCAACGACAATATGAAAATGACATAGCAGCGAAAGCCAAATCTGACCAGAAGCTGTTATACAGCCACATCAGGAGGAAAACAACAGTCAAGGACCAGGTAATCAGGCTAAGGAAGGAAGGAGGAGAGACAACAAGAAATGACCGTTAAGTATGTGAGGAACTCAACAAGAGATTCAAAGAAGTGTTCCCAGAGGAGACAGAAGGGGCTTCAGAAAGACGGAGAGGTGGGGTACACCACCAAGTGCTGGACACAGTACACACAACCGAGGAAGAAGTGAAGAGGCTTCTGAGCGAGCTAGATACCGCAAAAGCAATGGGGCCAGATAACATCTCTCCATGGGCCCTGAGAGAGGGAGCAGAGGCACTATGTGTACCCCTAACAACAATATTCAATACATCTGACCTGACCAGCCGGGCTGTGGCTCGTACGTTGGTTTGCGTGCAGCCAGCAGCAACAGCCTGGTTGATCAGGCTCTGATCCACCAGGAGGCCTGGTCACAGACCGGGCCGCGGGGGCGTTGACCCCCGGAACTCTCTCCAGGTAAACAGGCAGATTGCCTGAGGCATGGAAGACAGACATGAATCACTAAACTACAGACCAGTGTCACTGACATGTATAGTATGCAAAGTCATGTAGAAGATTATCAGGAAAAGAGTGGTGGAACACCTAGAAAGGAACGATCTCATCAACAGCAGCCAACATGGTTTCAGGGACGGGAAATCCTGTGTCACAAACCTACTGGAGTTCTATGACAGGGTGACAGCAGTAAGACAAAAGAGAGAGGGGTGGGTGGATCGCATTTTCTTGGAATGAAAGAAGGCGTTTGACACAGTTCCACACAAGAGATTAGTGCAAAACTGGAGGACCAAGCAGGGATAATAGGAAAGGCACTACAATGGATCAGGGAATACTTGTTAGGAAGACAGCAGCGAGTCATGGTACGTGGCGAGGTGTCAGAGTGGGCACCTGTGACCAGCGGGGTCCCACAGGGGTCAGCCCTAGGACCAGTGCTGTTTCTGGTATTTGTGAACGACATGACGGAAGGAATAGACTCCGAAGTGTCCCTGTTTGCAGATGACGTTAAGTTGATGAGAAGAATTCATTCGATCGAAGACCAGGCAGAACTACAAAGGGATCTGGACAGGCTGCAGACCTGGTCCAGCAATTGGCTACTGGAGTTCAACCCCACCAAGTGCAAAGTCATGAAGATTGGGGAAGGGCAAAGAAGACCGCAGACGGAGTACAGTCTAGGGGGCCAGAGACTACAAACCTCACTCAAGGAAAAAGATCTTGGGGTGAGTATAACACCAGGCACATCTCCTGAAGCGCACATCAACCAAATAACTGCTGCAGCATATGGGCGCCTAGCTAACCTCAGAACAGCATTCCGACATCTTAATAAGGAATCGTTCAGGACCCTGTACACCGTGTACGTTAGGCCCATATTGGAGTATGCGGCACCAGTTTGCAACCCACACCTAGCCAAGCACGTAAAGAAACTAGAGAAAGTGCAAAGGTTTGCAACAAGACTAGTCCCAGAGCTAAGAGGTATGTCCTACGAGGAGAGGTTAAGGGAAATCAACCTGACGACACTGGAGGACAGGAGAGATAGGGGGGACATGATAACGACATACAAAATACTGAGAGGAATTGACAAGGTGGACAAAGACAGGATGTTCCAGAGATTGGACACAGTAACAAGGAGACACAGTTGGAAGTTGAAGACACAGATGAATCACAGGGATGTTAGGAAGTATTTCTTCAGCCACAGAGTAGTCAGGAAGTGGAATAGTTTGGGAAGCGATGTAGTGGAGGCAGGATCCATACATAGCTTTAAGCAGAGGTATGATCAAGCTAATGGTTCAGGGAGAGTGACCTAGTAGCGATCAGTGAAGAGGCGGGGCCAGGAGCTTGGACTCGACCCCTGCAACCTCAACTAGGTGAGTACAACTAGGTGAGTATACACACACACACACACACACACATACACACACACACATACATTCACATACACACACACACACACACATACACACACACACACACACACATACACATACACACACACACACACACATACATACACATACACACACACACACACACACACACACACACACACACACACACACATTGAGCAGTTCAGACATTGAGGACATCACTTACGAGAGGCCCCTTGGAGCTAGCGATTATGTGGTTCTGAGTTTTGATTATATAGTAGAGTTACAAGTGGAGAAGGTAACAGGAACTGAAGGGGTCAGGCCAAACTATAAAAGGGGGGACTACACAGGTATGAGAAACTTCCTGCAGGAGGTTCAGTGGGACAGAGAAATGGTAGGAAAATCAGTAAACGAGATGATGGAATATGTGGCAACAAAGTGCAAGGAGGCAGAGGAAAGTTTTGTTCCCAAGGGAAACAGAAATAATAGGAAGACCAAAACGAGTCCTTGGTTTACCCGAAGGTGTAGGGAGGCAAAAACTAAGTGCAACAGAGAATGGAAAAGGTACAGGAGGCATAGGACCCAGGAAAACAAGGAGATTAGTAGAAGAGCCAGAAACGAGTATGCGCAGATAAGGAGGGAGGCCCAGCGACAGTATGAAAACGACATAGCATCGAAAGTCAAATCTGACCCGAAACTGCTGTATAGCCACATTAGGAGAAAGACAACAGTCAAGGACCAGGTGATAAGGCTGAGGAAAGAAGGTGGAGAACTCACAAGAAACGATCAAGAGGTATGTGAGGAGCTCAACACGAGATTTAAGAAAGTATTTACAGTAGAGACAGGAAGGACTCTGGGGGGACAGACCAGATGGGGACACCAGCAAGGAATACACCAACAAGTGTTGGACGACATACATACAGATGAGGAGGAGGTGAAGAAACTGCTAAGGGACATCGATACCTCAAAGGCAATGGGACCGGACATCTCCCCGTGGGTCCTTAAAGAGGGAGCAGATATGTTGTGCGTGCCACTTACCACAATCTTCAACACGTCCCTGGAAACTGGGCAACTACCTGAGGTACGGAAGACGGCAAATGTAGTTCCCATTTTTAAAAAAGGAGACAGAAAAGAGGCACTAAACTATAGACCTGTGTCATTGACGTGTATAGTATGCAAAATTATGGGGAAGATTATCAGGAGGAGAGTGGTGGAGCACCTGGAACGGAACAAGAGTATAAATGCCAACCAGCACGGATTCATGGAAGGCAAATCCTGTGTCACAAACCTTCTGGAGTTTTATGATAAAATAACAGAAGTAAGACACGAGAGAGAGGGGTGGGTTGATTGCATCTTCTTGGACTGCAAGAAGGCCTTTGACACAGTTCCTCACAAGAGATTAGTGCAGAAGCTAGAGCATCAGGCGCATATAACAGGAAGGGCACTGCAATGGATCAGAGAATACCTGACAGGGAGACAACAACGAGTCATGGTCCGTAATGATGTATCACAGTGGGCACCTGTGACGAGCGGGGTCCCACAGGGGTCGGTCCTAGGACCAGTGCTATTTTTGGTATATGTGAACGACATGATGGAAGGGTTAGACTCAGAAGTGTCCCTGTTTGCAGATGATGTGAAGTTAATGAGGAGAATTAAATCTGATGAGGACCAGGCAGGACTTCAAAGAGACCTGGACAGACTGGACACTTGGTCCAGCAAATGGCTTCTCGAATTTAATCCTGCCAAATGCAAAGTCATGAAGATAGGGGAAGGGCACAGAAGACCACAGACCGAGTATAGGCTAGGTGGCCAAAGACTGCAAACCTCACTCAAGGAGAAAGATCTTGGGGCGAGTATAACACCGAGCATGTCTCCGGAAGCACACATCAACCAGATAACTGCTGCAGCATATGGGCGCCTGGCAAACCTGAGAACAGCATTCCGATAACTTAGTAAGGAATCGTTCAAGACACTGTACACCGTGTATGTCAGGCCCATACTGGAGTATGCAGCACCTGTTTGGAACCCGCACTTGATAAAGCACGTCAAGAAACTAGAGAAAGTACAAAGGCTTGCGACAAGGTTAGTTCCAGAGCTAAGGGAAATGTCCTATGAAGAAAGATTAAGGGAAATCGGCCTGACGACACTGGAGGACAGGAGGGTCAGGGGAGACATGATAACGACATATAAAATACTGCGTGGAATAGACAAGGTGGACAAAGACAGGATGTTCCAGGGAGGGGACACAGAAACAAGAGGCCACAATTGGAAGTTGAAGACACAAATGAGTCATAGAGTTGTAAGGCAGTGGAATAGCCTAGAAAATGACGTAGTGGAGGCAGGAACCATACACAGTTTTAAGACGAGGTTTGATAAAGCTCATGGAGCGGGGAGAGAGAGGGCCCAGTAGCAACCGGTGAAGAGGCGGGGCCAGAAGCTAAGACTCGACCCCTGCAACCACAAATAGGTGAGTACACACACACACACACACACACACACACACACACACACACACACATACACACACACACACACACATACACACACACACACACACATACACATACACACACACATACACACACTTGCTGAGGTGGCAAGAAGAGCTCACTCCAGCAGAGCAAAGTTGCTGGTTATGGGGGATTTCAACCACAGGGAGATTGACTGGGAAAACCTGGAGCCACATGGGGGTCCCGAAACATGGAGAGCCAGGATGTTGGACGTGGTGCTGGAAAACCTCATGCACCAACATGTTAAGGACACTACCAGAGTGAGAGGGGAGGATGAACCAGCAAGATTGGACCTTGTGTTCACCCTGGGCAGCTCAGACATTGAGGACATCAAGTATGAGAGTCCCCTAGGAGCTAGCGACCACGTGGTTCTGTGCTTTGAATACATAGTAGAGCTGCAAGTGGAGAGAATAACAGGAGTAGAATGGGAAAAGCCTGACTATAGAAGAGGGGACTACATAGGGTTGAAGAACTTCCTGCGGGAGGTCCAGTGGGACAGAGAACTGGCAGGAAAGCCAGTAAATGAAATGATGGAATACGTAGCAACAAAATGCAAGGAGGCAGTGGAAAGGTTCATTCCCAAGGGCAACAGTAACAACGGGAAGACCAGAACAAGCCGCTGGTTCACCCGACGGTGTAAGGAGGCAAAAACAAAGTGCAATAGAGAATGGAAAAAGTACAGAAGGCAGAGAACACACGAAATTAGGGAGATCAGTCGCAGAGCCAGGAATGAGTACGCACAGGTAAGGAGGGAGGCCCAGCGACAGTATGAAAATGACATAGCATCGAGAATCAAGACAGACCCGAAACTGTTGTATAGCCACATCAGGAGGAAGACAACAGTCAAAGACCAGGTGATCAGATTAAGGACAGAAGGTGGAGAACTCACAAGAAATGATCAGGAGGTATGTGAGGAGCTGAACAGGAGATTTAAGGAAGTTTTTACAGTAGAGACAGGAAGGGCTGTGGGAAGACAGAACAGAAGGGAACATCAAGAGGGAATATACCAACAAGTGTTGGATGACATACGAACAACTGAGGAGGAGGTGAAGAAGCTCTTAAGTGACCTTGACACCTCAAAGGCGATGGGACCGGACAACATCTCCCCATGGGTCCTTAGAGAAGGAGCAGAGATGCTGTGTGTGCCTCTAACCACAATCTTCAACACATCCCTTGAAACTGGGCAACTACCTGAGAAATGGAAGACAGCTAATGTAGTCCCCATATTTAAGAAAGGAAACAGAAACGAGGCACTAAACTACAGACCTGTGTCTCTGACATGTATTGTGTGCAAAGTCATGGAGAAGATTATCAGGAGGAGAGTGGTCGAACACCTGGAAAGGAACAAGATTATAAATGAAAACCAGCATGGGTTCATGGAAGGCAAATCTTGTATCACAAACCTCCTGGAGTTTTATGACAAGGTAACAGAAGTAAGACATGAGAGAGAGGGTTGGGTAGATTGCGTTTTCCTAGACTGCAGGAAGGCCTTTGACACAGTTCCCCACAAGAGATTAGTGCAGAAGCTGGAGGATCAGGCACACGTAAAAGGAAGGGCACTGCAATGGATAAGGGAATACCTGACAGGGAGGCAGCAACGAGTCATGGTACGTGAAGAGGTATCACAGTGGGCGCCTGTTACGAGCGGGGTCCCACAGGGGTCAGTTCTAGGACCAGTGCTATTTTTGATATATGTGAACGACATGATGGAAGGAATAGACTCTGAAGTGTCCCTGTTCGCAGATGACGTGAAGTTGATGAGAAGAATTAAATCGGACGAGGATGAGGCAGGACTGCAAAGAGACCTGGAGAGGCTGGACATGTGGTCCAGTAACTGGCTTCTCAAATTCAATCCAGCCAAATGCAAAGTCATGAAGATTGGGGAGGGGCAAAGAAGACCGCAGACAGAGTATAGGCTAGGTGGACAAAGACTACAGACCTCACTCAGGGAGAAGGACCTTGGGGTGACCATAACACCGAGCACATCACCGGAGGCACACATCAACCAAATAACCGCTGCAGCATATGGGCGCCTGGCAAACCTGAGAATAGCGTTCCGATACCTTAATAGGGAATCGTTCAAGACACTGTATACTGTGTATGTTAGGCCCATACTGGAGTATGCAGCACCAGTCTGGAACCCACACCTGGTCAAGCACGTCAAGAAGTTAGAGAAAGTACAAAGGTTTGCAACAAGGCTAGTCCCAGAGCTCAAGGGAATGTCGTACGAGGAAAGGTTAAGGGAAATCGGACTGACGACACTGGAGGACAGAAGGGTCAGGGGAGACATGATAACGACATACAAGATACTGCGGGGAATAGACAAGGTGGACAGAGATAGGATGTTCCAGAGAGGGGACACAGGGACAAGGGGTCACAACTGGAAGCTGAAGACTCAGACGAGTCACAGGGACGTTAGGAAGTATTTCTTCAGTCATAGAGTTGTCAGCAAGTGGAATAGCCTAGCAAGTGAAGTATTGGAGGCAGGAACCATACATAGTTTTAAGAAGAGGTATGACAAAGCTCAGGAAGCAGAGAGAGAGAGGATCCAGTAGCGATCAGTGAAGAGGCGGGGCCAGGAGCTGAGTCTCGACCCCTGCAACCACAATTAGGTGAGTACAATTAGGTGAGTACACACACACATACACATACACACACACACACACACATACATACACATACACACACACACACACACACATACATACACACACACACACACATACACATATACATACACACACACACACACACACACATACACACACACACACACACACATACACATATACATACATACACACACACACACATACATACACACACACACACACACATACACATACACATACACACACACACACATACACATACACACACACACACACATACACACACACACACACACATACACACACACACACACACACACACACACACACACACACACACACACACACACACACACGCTTCCGCACCCGATAAAAACAACATGGCATATTTTTCTGTAATGAGGAATAGTTTAACATCGGTGTGTGAAAGAAATAAGAGAGAGAGAGAGAGACAGACATACAAAAAGAGGGAGCAGAGAGAGGTAGCTCACTCGGCTCACACAACGAGTCAAGTGATTTGATCCCCGGTAAGGTTAGAAACATTGGGACGTGTTTCCTTAAGACACCTTCTGCCTATGTTCACCTATGTAGGCAGGTACCTGGGTGTTAGTCGACTGGTGTGGGTCGCATCCTGGGAACAAAACTGAAATAATTTGCCAGAAAGTCTGTACATAACCAGAAGCTTAATATAGCATGTCAGTGACTTCAGCTACACCTGTATAAGTTGTATCATGTACTTGTATAAATATAGATTTTAATTATTATTATTTCAAACTGTTGTATCCCACCGAGGCAAAGTGACCTGAATAGAAAAAAAGAAGGTTTTTCTTTTTAAATTTAGTAATTTATACAAAAAAAGGGGCTACTAGCCCCTTGTTCCCGGTACTTTAGTCGCTTCTTTCGACGCGCATGGCTCACGGAAAAGAGATTATTTCCCGCTTCCATATGAAGAAAAGTGGAAATAAAGAACAAGAACTATTAAGTAGAAGAAAATTTAGATGAGTGTGTATACATGTGTGTGTACATGTATAAGTAGTGCGACTTAAGCGTAAGTAGAAATAATAAGATATACTTGATAACGTACGTCAGGGAGAGAGAGACAGGGAGAAGTGGGGCACCTGTCAAGTTAATTACTACTGGTCCCATAACACGTAGGGACTAGTACTAACACAAGTGGCAGGTAGGAAGGGTGGTGGTGGTCAGTGGCAGGTAGGAAGGGTGGTGGTGGTCAGTGGCAGGTTGGAGGGGTGATGGTGGTCAGTGGCAGGTTGGAGGCGTGATGGTGGTCAGTGGTAGGTTGGAGGGGTGATGGTGGTCAGTGGAAGGTAGGAGGGGTGGTGGTGGTCAGTGGCAGGTTGGAGGTGTGATGGTGGTCAGTGGCAGGTTGGAGGGGTGATGGTGGTCAGTGGCAGGTTGGAGGGGTGATGGTGGTCAGTGGTAGGTTGGAGGGGTGGTGGTGGTCAGTGGTAGGTTGGAGGGGTGGTAGTGGTAAGTGGCAGGTTGGAGGGGTGGTGGTGGTCAGTGGCAGGTTGGAGGGGTGGTGGTGGTCAGTGGCAGGTTGGAGGGGTGGTGGTGGTAAGTGGCAGGTTGGAGGGGTGGTGGTGGTCAGTAGCAGGTTGGAGGGGTGATGGTGGTCAGTGGCAGGTTGGAGGGGTGATGGTGGTCAGTGGCAGGTAGGAGGGGTGATGGTGGTCAGTGGCAGGTTGGAGTGGTGATGGTGGTCAGTGGCAGGTTGGAGGGGAGGTGGTGGTCAGTAGAAGGTTGGAGGGGTGGTGATGGTCAGTGGCAGGTTGGAGGGGTGGTGGTGGTGGTCAGTGGAAGGTAGAAGGGGTAGTGGAGGTCAGTGGCAGGTTGGAGGGGTGGTGGTGGTCAGTGGCAGGTTGGAGGGGTGGTGCTGGTCAGTGGGAGGTTGGAGGGGTGGTGGTGGTCAGTGGCAGGTTGGAGGGGTGGTAGTGGTCAGTGGCAGGTTGGAAGGGTGGTGGTAATCAGTGGGAGGTTGGAAGGGTGGTGGTGGTCTGTGGATGGTAGAAGGGGTGGTGGTGGTGGTGGTCGTCAGTGGCAGGTTGGAGGGGTGGTGGTGGTCAGTGGAAGGTTGGAGGGGTGGTGGTGGTCAGTGGAAGGTTGGAGGGGTGATGGTGGTTAGTGGCAGGTTGGAGGGGTGGTGGTGGTCAGTGGAAGGTTGCAGGGGTGGTGGTGGTCAGTGGCAGGTTGGAGGCATGATGGTGGTCAGTGGCAGGTTGGAGGGGTGATGGTGGTCAGTGGTAGGCTGGAGGGGTGGTGGTGGTCAGTGGTAGGTTGGAGGGGTGGTAGTGGTCAGTGGCAGGTTGGAGGGGTGGTGGTGGTCAGTGGGAGGTTGCAGGGGTGATGGTGGTCAGTGGCAGGTTGGAGGGGTGGTCGTGGTGGTGGTAAGTGGCAGGATGGAGGGGTGGGTGGTGGTCAGTGGAAGGTAGGAGGGGTGATGGTGGTCAGTGGCAGGTTGGAGGAGTGAAGGTGGTCAGTGGCAGGTTGGAGGGGTGATGGTGGTCAGTGGCAGGTTGAAGGGATAGTGGTAGTCAGTACCAGGTTGGAGGGGTGGTAGTGGTCAGTGGCAGGTTGGAAGTGTGGTGGTGGTCAGTGGCAGGTTGGAGGGGTGATGGTGGTCAGTGGCAGGTTGGAGGGGTTGTGGTGGTCAGTGGCAGGTTGGAGGGGCAGTGGTGGTCAGTGGCAGGTTGGAGGGGTGGTGGTGGTCAGTGGCAGGTTTGAGGGGTGGTGGTGTTCATTGGCAGGTTTGAGGGGTGGTGGTGGTAAGTGGCAGGTTGGAGGGGTGGTTGTGGTCAGTGGCAGGTTGGAGGAGTGATGGTGGTAAGTGGCACGTTGGAAGGATGATGGTGGTCAGTGGCAGGTAGGAGGGGTGATGGTGGACAGTGGCAGGTTGGAGTGGTGATGGTGGTCAGTGGCAGGTTGGACGGCTAGTGATGGTCAGTGGTAAGTTGGAGGGGTGGTGGTGGTCAGTGGCAGGTTGAAGGGGTGGTGGAGGTCAGTGGCAGGTAGGAGGGGTGGTGGTGGTCAGTGGCAGGTTGGAAGGGTGGTGGTCAGTGGCAGGTTGGAAGGGTGGTGGTGGTCAGTGGGAGGTTGGAGGGGTGGTGGTGGTCGGTGGATGGTAGAAGGGGTGGTGGTGGTGGTCAGTGGCAGGTTGGAGGGGTGGTGGTCAGTGGTAGGTTGGAGGGGTGATGGTGGTCAGTGGCAGGTTGAAGGGGTGGTAGTGGTCAGTGGCAGGTTGGAAGGGTGGTGGTGGTCAGTGGGAGGTTGGAGGGGTGGTGGTGGTCAGTGGTGGGTTGGAAAGGTGGTGGTGGTCGTTGGAAGGTAGAATGGGTGGTGGTGGTCAGTGGAAGGTAGAAGGGGTGGTGGTGGTCAGTGGCATGTTGGAGGGGTGCTGGTGGTCAATGGCAGGTTGGAGGGGTGGTGGTGGTCAGTGGCAGGTTGGAGGGGTGATGGTGGTGGTCAGTGGAAAGTAAAAGGGGCAGTGGTGGTCAGTGGCAGGTTTGAGGGGTGGTGATGGTCAGTGGCATGTTGGAGGGGTGGTGGTGGTCAGTTGCAGGTTGGAGGGGTGGTGGTGGTCAGTTGCAGGTTGGAGGGGTGGTGGTGGTCAGTGGCAGGTTGGAGGGGTGGTGGTGGTCAGTGGCAGGTTGGAGGGGTGGTGGTGGTCAGTGGCAGGTTGGAGGGGTGGTGGTGGTCAGTTGCAGGCTGGAGGGGTGGTAGTGGTCAATGGCAGGTTGGAGGCGTGGGGGTGGTCAGTGGCAGGTTGGAGGGGTGGTGGTGGTGGTCAGTGTAAGGTTGGAGGGGTGGTGGTGGTCAGTGGCAGGTTGAAAGGGTGATGGTGGTCAGTGGCAGGCTGGAGGGGTGGTAGTGGTCAGTGGCAGGTTGGAGGGGTGGTGGTGGTCAGCGGCAGGTTGGAGGGGTGGTGGTAAATGGCAGGTTGGAGGGGTGGTGGTGGTCACTGGAAGGTAGGAGTGGTGGTGGTCAGTGGCAGGTTGGAGAGGTGATGGTGGTCAGTGGCAGGTTGGAGGGGTGATGGTGGTCAGTGGCAGGATGGAGGGGTGATGGTGGTCAGTGGCAGGATGGAGGGGTGGTAGTGGTCAGTGGCAGGTTGGAGGGGTGATGGTGGTCAGTGGCAGGTTGGAGGGGTGGTGATGGTCAGTGTAAGGTTGGAGGGGTGGTGGTGGTCAGTGGAAGGTTGAAGGGGTGATGGTGGTTAGAGGCAGGTTGGAGGGGTGGTGGTGGTAAGTGGCAGGTAGGAGGGGTGGTGGTGGTAAGTGGCAGGTTGGAGGGGTGGTGGTGGTCAGTGGCAGGTTGGAGGAGTGATGGTGGTCAGTGGCAGGTAGGAGGGATGATGGTGGACAGTGGCAGGTTGGAGTGGTGATGGTGGTCAGTGCCAGGTTGGAGGGGTGATTGTGGTCAGTGGCAGGTTGGAGGGGTGGTGGTGGTCAGTGGCAGGTTGGAGGGGTGGTGGTGGTCAGTGGCAGGTTGGACGGGTGGTGGTGGTCAATGGGAGGTTGGAGGGGTGGTGGTGGTCGGTGGATGGTAGAAGGGGTGGTGGTGGTGGTCAGTGGCAGGTTGGAGGGGTGGTGGTGGTCAGTGGCAGGTTGGAGGGGTGGTGGTGGTCAGTGGCAGGTTGGAAGGGTGGTGGTCAGTGGCAGGTTGGAAGGGTGGTGGTGGTCAGTGGGAGGTTGGAGGGGTGGTGGTGGTCGGTGGATGGTAGAAGGGGTGGTGGTGGTCGGTGGATGGTAGAAGGGGTGGTGGTGGTCAGTGGCAGGTTGGAGGGGTGGTGGTGGTCAGTGGCAGGTTGGAGGGGTGGTGGTGGTCAGTGGCAGGTTGGAGGGGTGGTGGTGGTCAGTGGCAGGTTGGAGGGGTGGTGGTGGTCAGTGGCAGGTTGGAGGGGTGGTGGTGGTCATTGGAAGGAAGAGTGGGTGGTGGTAGTTGGTTATAAGGTAGAAGGGGTGGTGGTGGTCAGTGGCAGGTTGGAGGGGTGCTGGTGGTCAATGGCAGGTTGGAGGGGTGATGGTGGTGGTCAGTGGAAGGTAAAAGGGGCAGTGGTGGTCAGTGGAAGGTAAAACGGGTGGTGGTGGTCAGTGGCAGGTTGGAGGTGTGGTGGTGGTCAGTGGCAGGTTGGAGGGGTGGTGGTGGTAAGTTGCAGGTTGGAGGGGTGGTGGTGGTTAGTGGCAGGTAGGAGGGGTGAGGGTGGTCAGTGGCAGGTTGGAAGGGTGGTGGTGGTCAGTGGCAGGTTTGAGGGGTGGTGGTGGTTAGTGGCAGGTTGGAGGGGTGGTGGTGGTCAGTGGCAGGTTGGAGGGGTGATGGTGGTCAGTGGCAGGTTGGAAGGGTGATGGTAGTCAGTGGCAGGTAGGAGGGGTGATGGTGGTCAGTGGCAGGTTGGAGGGGTGATGTTGGTCAGTGGCAGGTTGGAAGGGTGATGGTAGTCAGTGGCAGGTAGGAGGGGTGATGGTGGTCAGTGGCAGGTTGGAGGGGTGATGGTGGTCAGTGGCAGGTTGGAGGGGTGGTGATGGTCAGTGGTAGGTTGGAGGGGTGGTGGTGGTCAGTGGCAGGTTAGAGGGGTGGTGGTGGTCAGTGGCAGGTAGGAGGGGTGATGGTGGTCAGCGGCAGGTTGGAAGGGTGGTGGTGGTCAGTGGGAGGTTGGAGGGGTGGTGGTGGTCAGTGGCAGGTAGGAGGGGTGATGGTGGTCAGCGGCAGGTTGGAAGGGTGGTGGTGGTCAAAGGGAGGTTGGAGGGGTGATGGTGGTCAGTGGCAGGTTTGAGGGGTATTAGTGGTCAGTGGCAGGTTGGAAGGGTGGTGGTGGTCAGTGGGAGGTTGGAGGGGTGGTGGTGGTCAGTGGCAGGTTGGAGGGGTGGTAGTGGTCAGTGGCAGGTTGGAAGGGTGGTGGTGGTCAGTGGCAGGTTGGAGGGGTGGTGGTGGTCAGTGGCAGGTTGGAGGGGTGGTGGTGGTCAGTGGTGGGTTGGAGGGGTGATGGTGGTCAGTGGCAGGTTGGAGGGGTGGTGGTGGTCGTTGGAAGGTAGAATGGGTGGTGGTAGTTGGTTATAAGGTAGAAGGGGTGGTGGTGGTCAGTGGCAGGTTGGAGGGGTGCTGGTGGTAAATGGCAGGTTGGAGGGGTGATGGTGGTGGTCAGTGGAAGGTAAAAGGGGCAGTGGTGGTCAGTGGAAGGTAAAAGGGGTGGTGGTGGTCAGTGGCAGGTTGGAGGTGTGGTGGTGGTCAGTGGCATGTTGGAGGTGTGGTGGTGGTCAGTGGCAGGTTGGAGGGGTGGTGGTGGTCAGTGGCAGGTTGGAGGGGTGGTGGTGGTCAGTGGCAGGTTGGAGGGGTGGTGGTGGTCAGTTGCAGGTTGGAGGGGTGGTGGTGGTCAGTTGCAGGTTGGAGGGGTGGTGGTGGTCAGTGGCAGGTTGGAAGGGTGGTGGTGGTCAGTGGCAGGTAGGAGGGGTGGTGGTGATCAGTGGCAGGTAGGAGGGGTGGTAGTGGTCAGTTGCAGGCTGGAGGGGTGGTGGTGGTCAATGGCAGGTTGGAGGGGTGGGGGTGGTCAGTGGCAGGTTGGAGTAGTGGTAGTGGTCAGTGTAAGGTTGGAGGGGTGGTAGTGGTCAGTTGCAGGCTGGCGGGGTGATGGTGGTTAGAGGCAGGTAAGAGGGGTGATGGTGGTCAGTGGCAGGTTGGAGGGGTGGTGGTGATGGTGGTCAGTGGCAGGTTGGAGGGGTGGTAGTGGTCAGTGGCAGGTTGGAAGGGTGGTGGTGGTCAGTGGCAGGTTGGAGGGGTGGTGGTGGTGGTGGTGGTAAGTGGCAGGATGGAGGGGTGGTGGTGGTCACTGGAAGGATGGAGTGGTGGTGGTCAGTGGCAGGTTGGAGAGGTGATGGTGGTCAGTGGCAGGTTGGAGGGGTGATGGTGGTCAGTGGCAGGTTGGAGGGGTGGTGGTGGTCAGTGGCAGGTTGATGGGGTGGTAGTGGTCAGTGGCAGGTTGGAGGGGTGTTGGTGCTCTGTGGCTGGTTGGTGGGGTGGTGGGGGTCAGTGTAAGGTTGGAGGGGTGGTGGTGGCCAGTGGAAGGTTGGAGGGGTGATGGTGGTTAGTGGCAGGTAAGGGGGTGATGGTGGTCAGTGGTAGGTTGGAGGGGTGGTGGTGGTAAAAGGCAGGTTGGAGGGGTGGTGGTGGTCAGTGGCAGGTTGGAGGGGTGATGGTGGTCAGTGGCAGGTTGGAGGTGTGATGGTGGTCAGTGGTAGGTTGGAGGGGTGGTGGAGGTCAGTGGTTGGTTGGAGGGATGGTAGTGGTCAGTGGCAGGTTGTGGGGGGGTCAATGGGAGGTTATAGGGTTGATGGTGGTCAGTGGCAGGTTGGAGGGGTGATGGTGGTCAGTGGCAGGTTGGAGGTGTGGTGGTGGTCGGTGGAAGGTAGATGGGGTGGTGGTAGTCAGTGGCAGGTTGGAGGGGTGGTGGTGGTCAGCGGCAGGTTGGAGGGGTGGTGGTGGTCAGCGGCAGGTTGGAGGGGTGGTGGTTGTGGTCAGTGGCAGGTTATAGGGGTGGTGGTGGTCAGTGGAAGGTAGGAGGGGTTTTGGTGGTCGGTGGAAGGTGGGCGGGGTTGAGGTAGGGGTCACTGGAAGGTAGGAGTGGTGGTGCTAGTGGTCAGTGGAAGGTAGGAGGGGTGGTGCTAGTGGTCAGTGGAAGGTAGGAGGGGTGGTGGTGGTCAGTGGAAGGTAGGAGGGGTGGTGGTGGTAAGTGGAAGGTAGGAGGGGTGGTGGTGGTGAGTGGAAGGTAGGAGTGGTGGTGGTGGTCACTGGAAAGTGGGTGGGGTGGTGGTGGTCAGTGGAAGGTAGGAAGGGTGGTTGTGGTCAGTGGAAGGCAGGAGTGGTTGTGGTGGTCATTGGAAGGTAGGAGTGGTGGTGGTGGTTGTGGTCAGTGGAAGGTAGGAGGGGTGGTGGTGGTCAGTGGAAGATAGGAGGGGTGGTGGTGGTCAGTGGAAGGTAGGAGGGGTGGTGGTTGTGGTCAGTGGAATGTAGGAGGGGTGGTGGTTGTGGTCAGTGGAATGTAGGAGGGGTGGTGGTGGCAGTGGTCAGTGGATGGTAGAAGGGGTGGTGGTGGTGGTCAGTGGCAGGTTGGAGGGGTGAAGGTGGTCAGTGGCAAGTTGGAGGGGTGATGGTGGTCAGTGGCAGGTTGGAGGGGTGGTGGTGGTCAGTGGCAGGTTGGAGGGGTGGTGGTGGTCGGTAGCAGGGTGGAGGGGTGGTGGTGGTCGGTGGAAGGTAGAAGGGGTGGTGGTGGTCGGTGGAAGGTAGAAGGGATGGTGGTGGTCTGTGGCAGGTTGGAGGGGTGGTGGTGGTCAGTGGCAGGTTGGAGTGGTGATGGTGGTGGTCACTGGAAGGTAGGAGTGGTGGTGGTCAGTGGCAGGTTGGAGAGGTGATGGTGGTCAGTGGCAGGTTGGAGGGGTGATGGTGGTCAGTGGCAGGATGGACGGGTGATGGTGGTCAGTGGCAGGATGGAGGGGTGGTAGTCGTCAGTGGCAGGTTGGAGGGGTGATGGTGGTCAGTGGCAGGTTGGAGGGGTGGTGATGGTCAGTGTAAGGTTGGAGGGGTGGTGGTGGTCAGTGGAAGGTTGAAGGGGTGATGGTGGTTAGTGGCAGGTAAGAGGGGTGATGGTGGTCAGTGGCAGGTTGGAGGGGTGGTGGTGGTAAGTGGCAGGTTGGAGGGGTGGTGGTGGTCAGTGAAAGGTAGGAGGGGTGTTGGTGGTCAGTGGCAGGTTGGAGGGGTGATGGTGGTCAGTTGTAGGTTAGAGGGGTGATGGTGGTCAGTGGCAGGTTGGAGGGGTGATGGTGGTCAGTGGTAGGTTAGAGGGGTGGTGGTGGTAAGTTGCAGGTTGGAGGGGTGGTGGTGGTCAGTGGCAGGTAGGAGGGGTGATGGTGGTCAGTGGCAGGTTGGAGTGGTGATGGTGGTCAGTGCCAGGTTGGAGGGGTGGTGATGGTCAGTGGTAGGTTGGAGGGGTGGTGGTGGTCAGTGGCAGGTTGGAGGGGTGATGGTGGTTAGTGGCAGGTTGGAGGGGTGATACTGGTAGGTTGGAGGGGTGATGTTGGTCAGTGGCAGGTTGGAAGGGTGATGGTAGTCAGTGGCAGGTAGGAGGGGTGATGGTGGTCAGTGGCAGGTTGGAGGGGTGGTGGTCAGTGGCAGGTTGGAGGGGTGGTGATGGTCAGTGGCAGGTTGGAGGGGTGATGGTGGTCAGTGGCAGGTTGGAGGGGTGGTGATGGTCAGTGGCAGGTTGGAGGGGTGGTGGTGGTCAGTGGCAGGTAGGAGGGGTGATGGTGATCAGTGGCAGATTGGAAGGGTGGTGGTGGTCAGTGGGAGGTTGGAGGGGTGGTGGTGGTCGGTGGAAGGTAGAAGGGGTGGTGGTGGTGGTCAGTGGCAGGTTGAAGGGGTGTTGGTGGTCAGTGGCAGGTTGAAGGGGTGATGGTGGTCAGTGACAGGTTGGAGGGGTATTAGTGGTCAGTGGCAGGTTGGAGGGGTGGTGGTGGTCAGTGGCAGGTTGGAGGGGTGGTGGTGGTCAGTGGTGGGTTGGAGGGGTGATGGTGGTCAGTGGCAGGTTGGAGGGGTGGTGGTGGTCATTGGAAGGTAGAATGGGTGGTGGTAGTTGGTTATAAGGTAGAAGGGGTGGTGGTGGTCAGTGGCAGGTTGGAGGGGTGCTGGTGGTCAATGGCAGGTTGGAGGGGTGATGGTGGTGGTCAGTGGAAGGTAAAAGGGGCAGTGGTGGTCAGTGGAAGGTAAAACGGGTGGTGGTGGTCAGTGGCAGGTTGGAGGTGTGGTGGTGGTCAGTGGCATGTTGGAGGGGTGGTGGTGGTCAGTGGCAGGTTGGAGGGGTGGTGGTGGTCAGTGGCAGGTTGGAAGGGTGGTGGTGGTCAGTGGCAGGTTGGAGGGGTGGTGGTGGTCAGTGGCAGGTTGGAAGGGAGGTGGTGGTCAGTGGCAGGCTGGAGGGGTCGTGGTGGTCAGTGGCAGGTAGGAGGGGTGGTGGTGGTCAGTTACAGGTTGGAGGGGTGGTGGTGGTCAGTTGCAGGTTGGAGGGGTGGTGGTGGTCAGTGGCAGGTTGGAGGGGTGGTGGTGGTCAGTGGCAGGTTGGAGGGGTGGTGGTGGTCAGTGGCAGGCTGGAGGGGTGGTGGTGGTCAATGGCAGGTTGGAGGGGTGGGGGTGGTCAGTGGCAGGTTGGAGTAGTGGTAGTGGTCAGTGTAAGGTTGGAGGGGTGGTGGTGGTGAGTGGAAGGTTGGGGGGTGATGGTGGTTAGAGGCAGGTAAGAGGGGTAATGGTGGTCAGTGGCAGGTTGGAGGGGTGGTGGTGATGGTGGTCAGTGGCAGGTTGGAGGGGTGGTAGTGGTCAGTGGCAGGTTGGAGGGGTGGTGGTGGTCAGTGGCAGGTTGGAGGGGTGGTGGTGGTGGTAAGTGGCAGGATGGAGGGGTGGTGGTGGTCACTGGAAGGTAGGAGTGGTGGTGGTCAGTGGCAGGTTGGAGAGGTGATGGTGGTCAGTGGCAGGTTGGAGGGGTGATGGTGGTCAGTGGCAGGTTGGAGGGGTGGTGGTGGTCAGTGGCAGGTTGGAGGGGTGGTAGTGGTCAGTGGCAGGTTGGAGGGGTGATGGTGGTCAGTGGCAGGTTGGAGGGGTGGTGGTGGTCAGTGTAAGGTTGGAGGGGTGGTGGTGGCCAGTGGAAGGTTGGAGGGGTGATGGTGGTTAGTGGCAGGTAACGAGGTGATGGTGGTCAGTGGTAGGTTGGAGGGGTGGTGGTGGTAAAAGGCAGGTTGGAGGGGTGGTGGTGGTCAGTGGCAGGTTGGAGGGATGATGGTGGTCAGTGGCAGGTTGGAGGTGTGATGGTGGTCAGTGGTAGGTTGGATGGGTGGTGGAGGTCAGTGGTTGGTTGGAGGGATGGTAGTGGTCAGTGGCAGGATGTGGGGGGGTCAATGGGAGGTTATAGGGTTGATGGTGGTCAGTGGCAGGTTGGAGGGGTGATGGTGGTCAGTGGCAGGTTGAAGGTGTGGTGGTGGTCAGTGGAAGGCAGATGGGGTGGTGGTAGTCAGTGGCAGGTTGGAGGGGTGGTGGTGGTCAGCGGCAGGTTGGAGGGGTGGTGGTTGTGGTCAGTGGCAGGTTATAGGGGTGGTGGTGGTCAGTGGAAGGTAGGAGGGGTTTTGGTGGTCGGTGGAAGGTGGGCGGGGTGGTGCTAGTGGTCAGTGGAAGGTAGGAGGGGTGGTGCTAGTGGTCAGTGGAAGGTAGGAGGGGTGGTGGTGGTCAGTGGAAGGTAGATGGGGTGGGGGTGGTGAGTGGAAGGTAGGAGGGGGGGTGGTGGTGAGTGGAAGGTAGGAGTGGTGGTGGTGGTCACTGGAAAGTGAGTGGGGTGGTTGTGGTCAGTGGAAGGTAGGAAGGGTGGGTGTGGTCAGTGGAAGGCAGGAGTGGTTGTGATGGTCATTGGAAGGTAGGAGTGGTGGTGGTGGTTGTGGTCTGTGGATGGTAGGTGGGGTGGTGGTGGTCAGTGGAAGGTAGGAGGGGTGGTGGTGGTGGTCAGTGGAAGGTAGGAGGGGTGGTGGTTGTGGTCAGTGGAATGTAGGAGGGGTGGTGGTTGTGGTCAGTGGAATGTAGGAGGGGTGGTGGTGGTGGTCAGTGGATGGTAGAAGGGGTGGTGGTGGTGGTCAGTGGCAGGTTGGAGGGGTGAAGGTGGTCAGTGGCAAGTTGGAGGGGTGATGGTGGTCAGTGGCAGGTTGGAGGGGTGGTGGTGGTCAGTGGCAGGTTGGAGGGGTGGTGGTGGTCGGTGGCAGGGTGGAGGGGTGGTGGTGGTCGGTGGAAGGTAGAAGGGGTGGTGGTGGTCGGTGGAAGGTAGAAGGGATGGTGGTGGTCTGTGGCAGGTTGGAGGGGTGGTGGTGGTCAGTGGCAGGTTGGAGGGGTGATGGTGGTGGTCAGTGGAAGGTAAAAGGGGTGGTGGTGGTCAGTGGCAGGTTGGAGGGGTGGTGGTGGTCAGTGGCAAGTTGGAGGGGTGGTGGTGGTCAGTGGCAAGTTGGAGGGGTGGTGGTGGTCAGTGGCAGGTTATAGGGGTGGTGGTGGTCAGTGGAAGGTAGGAGGGGTGGTGTTGGTCGGTGGAAGGTGGGAGGGGTTTTGGTGGTGGTCAGTGGAAGGTAGAAGGGGTGGTGGTGGTCAGTGGAAGGTGGGAGGGGTTGTGGTAGGGGTCACTGGAAGGTAGGAGGGGTGGTGCTAGTGGTCAGTGGAAGGTAGGAGGGGTGGTGGTGGTCACTGGAAAGTGGGTGGGGTGGTGGTGGTCAGTGGAAGGTAGGATGGGTGGCTGTGGTCAGTGGAAGGCAAGAGGGGTGGTGGTGGTCATTGGAAGGTAGGAGGGGTGGTGGTGGTTGTGGTCAGTGGAAGGTAGGAGGGGTGGTGGTGGTGGTCAGTGAAAGGTAGGAGGGGTGGTGGTGGTCAGTGGATGGTAGGAGTGGTGGTGGTGGTCAGTGGAAGGTAGGAGGGGTGGTGGTTGTCAGTGGAAGGTAGGGGGGGTGGTGGTGGTCAGTGGAAAGTAGGAGTGGTGGTGGTGGTCACTGGAAAGTGGGTGGGGTGGTGGTGGTCAGTGGAAGGTAGGATGGGTGGCTGTGGTCAGTGGAAGGCAAGAGGGGTGGTGGTGGTCATTGGAAGGTAGGAGGGGTGGTGGTGGTTGTGGTCAGTGGAAGGTAGGAGGGGTGGTGGTGGTGGTCAGTGGAAGGTAGGAGGGGTGGTGGTAGTCAGTGGAACGTAGGAGGGGTGGTGGTTGTGGTGGTCAGTGGAAGGTAGAAGGGGTGTTGGTGGTCAGTTGAAGGTAGGAGGGGTTGTGGTAGTGGTGGTGGTCATTGGATGGTATGAAATGTGGTGGTGGTCAGTGGAAGGTTGGAGGGGTGGTGGTGGTCAGTGGAAGGTTGGAGGGGTGGTGGTGGTCAGTGGATGGTTGGAGGGGTGGTGGTGGTCAGTGAAAGGTAGGAGGGGTGGTGGTGGTGGTGGTGGTGATGGTGATGGTGGTGATGGTGGTGGTGGTGGTGGTTGTGGTGGTCATTGGAAGGTACGAGGGGTGGTGGTGGTCAGTGGATGGTAGGAGGGGTGGTGGTGGTGGTGGTCATTGGAAGGTATGAGGGGTGGTGGTGGTGGTGGTGGTCATTGGAAGGTAGGAAGGGTGGTGGTGGTCAGTGGAAGGTTGGAGGGGTGGTGGTGGTCAGTGAAAGGTAGGAGGGGTGGTGGTGGTGGTGGTGATGGTGGTGGTGGTGGTGGTGGTGGTGGTGGTGGTGGTGGTGGTTGTGGTGGTGGTGGTCATTGGAAGGTACGAGGGGTGGTGGTGGTCAGTGGATGGTAGGAGCAGTGGTGGTCAGTAAAAGGTAGGAGGGGTGGTGGTGGTCAGTGAAAGGTGGGTGGGTGGTTGTGGTCAGTGGAAGATAGATGGGTGGTGGTGGTCAGTGGAAGGCTAGGAGAGGTGGTTGTGGTCAGTGGAAGGTTGGATTGGTGGTGGAGGAGTCAGTGGAAGGTTGGAGGGTTGGTGGAGGGGTTGCTGGAGGGGTGGTGGAGGGGTTACTGAAGGGGTGGAGGTGTCACTGGAAGGTTGGAGGGGTGGTGGAGGGGTTACTGGAGAGGTGGTGGAGGTGTCACTGGAAGGTTGGAGGGGTGGTGGAGGGGTTACTGGAGGGGTGGAGGAGAGGTTACTGAAGGGGTGGTGGAGAGGTTACTGAAGGGGTGGTGGTGGTGTCACTGGAAGGTTGGAGGGGTGGTGGAGGTGTCACTGGAAGGTTGGAGGGGTGGTGGAGGTGTCACTGGAAGGTTGGAGGGGTGGTGGAGGGGTTACTGTGTGATGTAGTTCAGCTGGGCTTGTGAGGTCTCTGGGGAGACCTACTTTAACCAATTATATGGTCACACCTTGCCTTGGCAAAAGTCTGTCAGCCACACCTTCTCAGCTTTAGTCTGAGCTCTTCTGTTCTTGATGGCGTCAGGTCAAAACATGTGGTGCACACCCCATTGTGGGGGGTGTTCTCAGGACAATATAAGCCCAAGGAACAACTGAGGAAGGAGACTTCGAGCGCAGCTGCCGCTGTATGCAGAGCTCTGAGCAGCGGAGTCGAGCAGAGCTCTGTCCTGTGTGCAGAGTCTCGGGAGGAGAGGCTGTTGGAGACATTGGGCAGAGTACTCACTTGGAGCAGTACTCGGGCTGTGTAGGTCTTGGGACCTGTGGCTAGTGCATGGCTTAGTTCCTTTGGTGAACTGTCCTCTGAACTATATTATAAGTTATATTCTGTTTCGCCAAGTTGATTGTGTTCCCTGTCTCACTGCTTATATGTACTGCCCCATTTATCTAAACCACAATAATGTACTCCTGTTCCCAAATGTATTAGTGTACAAGGACTTAATAATAAACTGTGTTTGAGTGGAATAGTGATATTCACTGTCCCCGTTACTTGCTCTTTCATTCATTATTTTATTTCAAGTAGTGAGAGGGTGAGTAGTGTGGGTGGTAGAGTAATGAGAAGTGATGGTGTGGTCACCAGTGACCTCACATTGCCTACCTCCACTAAGCACTGGGCACACCTATCCTACCTCCGGTCTACTGCCGGCCAGCCCCCTCCCTTTACTCCCATATTCCCCAATTTGCCATACGTTCAATAACCCCCCTTACATGACAACTGAAGGGGTGGTTGAGGGGTCACTTGAAGGTTGGAAGGGTCACTGGAAGGGTGGTGGAGGGGTCACTTGAAGAATATACTGACTTGTCCTTGAGCCTGAACTCTTACTGACCTGTCCTTGTGTCTGGACTCTACTTACTGACCTGTCCTCGTGTCTGAACTCTACTTACTGACCTGTCCTTGTGTCTGGACTGTACTTATTAATTTGTCCTTGTGCCTGGACTCTACTTACTGCCCAGCAAGTCAGACGAGTTCTATCTCTAAATCAACTTGTTATTAACAAGACAAAACTTGTAGATAACTGGTTCAGACGAAGCCACTTGTTAGCAAAATGTTTCCACAATAAAGACACTCAAGTGTTGCACAGGTGTTGCATAGTGCGTATTTCAAGCCATAACCTGTTCTGTCGCAGCAATTTATTTTAGTTTTAATAAAATTAAACTCCCTTATTGAATTTCATATATGAATAAATAACCCTCACACAGGACACATACGCTTACAAAGACGTTTCGGTCCGACTTGGACCAGTGGTCAGTGGTCAGTCGTCACGTGAGGTCACAGGCCCTGAGCTGCTTTGGGGATTAGTGTGGACAGTTACAAAGCCATGGCTTGCTTTTGCAGTGTTTTAAAAATTGAGGTTGGAGAGTTGAAGGAGGAAGTCTTGCTTTTCCAGGAGGAAATTAAGAGGCTAAAGGTTCACCTCAATGGGTTTGGGAGCAAGTGTTAGGTGGCTGGGTACTACTGGGTACTACTGCCCCTGCTAATAGAGGTAAGTGTATTCTTGTGGTTGGTGACTCACAGGTAAGATATATGGACCGTTCTTTCTGCAATGGGAATAAGAAGGTAATAAGTGTGCTTCCCTGGAGCTGGTGTTAGTGACATAGTCAACAGGTTGGATAATATCATGTCAGGTAATGGGAAAGAGCCTATTATCTGTCTCAGTGCTGGTGGAAATGACATTGGGAAGGGTAGGAGAGAAGAGCTGATAGATAAGTACAGGTCAGCTATAGATTTAATTAAGTCGCATGGACCAGTGGGCCTGTTGCGGTGTTCCTTATTTCTTATGTTCTTATGAGAGCAAATATTCTGTTAGTGGGATGGATCTGTGAAGGACCTGCCTAGTATGGGCCAACAGGCCTGCTGCAGTGTTCCTCCTTTCTTATGTTCTTATAAGTACAGGTCAGCTATAGATTTAATCAAGCCTAACGGAGGGGTCCGAATCATATGTAGCATCTTGCCTAGATGGGGAGTGGTTCTCTAGGGCAATTGGTGTAAATTGCTGGCTAGACAGATACTGCAAGGAACTTGCAATCACATTCATTGACAACTGGGACAACTTTTATGGCAAACATGATATGTATGCAAGGGATGGGGTACATCTCTCTGGGGCAGGGGTGGTAGCACTTGCAGACTCAGTCGAGAGGGCCATTGCTGAAATGTCTAGGATTTTAAACTGATAGAAGATAGAGGTAAGGTTGTGTGTGGGAAACAGTCAGGTTGAAACACTAGGGTTGAAAACAGTAAATGTATAAAAGACATTCATCATGAAGTTATAAAGACAGGTCAGCAAACAAAGGGAGACAGCAGATGGCAGCAAAGAACTAGCTACCTTAAGGTCTACTATACTAATAGCAGGAGTATAAGAAATAAGATAGATGATCTAAGATTAATTGCAAGTGCAGGAAACATAGATATCATTGCTATAACAGAGACCTGGCTCAATCTGAAAGATAGAGATATGTCTTCTGAATGTCACATACAAGGCTATAAATTATTCCGCACTGACAGGGTCAACAGGAAGGGTGGTGGAGGTGCAATGTGCGTCAGAGACAATTTAAATTGTGTTAGACAAGATATAAAATTACAAGCATCAGCCACTCAATCTGTTTGGTTACAGCTTCTCGAGGGCCGTGAAAAACTAATTTTGGGTGTGATTTACAGGGCCCCAAATCTTGATAGGGAGTGTGGTAAACTTCTATGGGATGAAATTCGTGAGGTATCTACATACGAAAATGTTGTGATAATGGGAGATTTCAACTATAGACAGATTGACTGGAGCAATTTGACAGGAAATTTAGAGTCAAGTGACTTTCTTGATACGATTCAGGATTGTTTTCTAAGCAGTCTGTGACAAAGCCAACTAGAGGAAATAACCTGATTGACTTGGTTCTTGCCAGTAGGGAAACACTAATTAATAATCTTGAGGTTAATGATGAGCTTGGGGAAAGTGATCACAAATCACTCACTTTTAATATATCATGGGATTCCCCTAATAATGGCAATCAAGTCTCTGTCCCTGACTTCCGCTTGGCTGATTTCATAGGACTGAAAAATTACTTGGGTGGGCTGAACTGGAATGACCTGGTGGTTTAGAAAGACACGTAAGCAAACACTATAACATATTTATTAGAAAACGTTTCGGTCCTGGGACCTTGATCACTTCTAACATACAGAGGTAGAAAGACATTATATATATAGGCGGAGAGTGAGATGTGACGCACGTGACCTGAGGAATGTCATAAGAACATAAGAATGGAGGAATACTGTAGAAGGCTTACTGGCCCATGCGAGGCAGGTCCTTATCAAAACAACCTCTGCCTATGATGAGGACCAGTAGACGATGAAAACATGTGACTCCTGTGTTGTTGGGTTGGTGCTGCCTAAGTATCATGTATGCCAATGTTTTTGAAATTTTGTAGTTTCCAGTGTTGCGTTCTATAGTGTCGGTGACGGTGATTAGTGAGGCTTCTAGGCACCGTCGGCGTCTGAGGTCTGGTTCGGTGAGAACGAGTTGTGCCTCGTTCCAGTTCATCAAATGCCCCGTGGAGTCTCTGTGGAGGACACAGGCGTACCTTACATCGTCTCTGTTAGAGGCATTTCGATGCTCATTCAGGCGGACTGCAAGATCTCTGCCTGTCTCGCCTACATATTTCTTGGGACAGAACCCACAGGGGATAGTGTAGACGCCTGCTGTAGAAGTTAGAGGTGTGGGGCTGCGTTTAGTAGTGAGGTCTTTGATAGAGGATGTGTTTATGGTGGAAACGTTGATGTTACTCACAGCAAGTGCCCGGCGAGTATTCGTGGCAACATCGCCACATGGGAGTACTATGAACTGTTTAGGGGGCTGTTCCATGGGCGGTTTGTTGAGGATAGCTTGTGCCTTGAGTCTGCAATCTCGGATGAAGAAAGACGGGAACTGAAGACGTGTAAAGGCTTGTGTTATGTAAGTGCATTCTTCTTCTAGAAAACAAGGGCTGGAGATGCGAAGAGCTCAGTGGTGACCGTACTTAGCTCAGTGGTGACGTGTACTTAGCTCTGTGAAGACCTGTTCGTGTGCTCTTGAGTGGTGACCTGTACTTTGAGTGCTGACCTGTACTTAACTCTGTGAAGAAGTGTCTTGTTTGCTCCCGTGAACTGAACCAAGATGCCCTCCATCGAGCAACTTTGCCAGCAACTTAAGGAAGAATTGAAGGCAGCGAAGATGGAGATACGGCGATTGACCGAGGAAAACAAGAGGATTCGTAGTAGTCCTCCTGTTTCGAGTCCTCAGGTCAAGAAGGGATCGTGGTCAGTGGCTGGACAGCAGGGGACGACGAAGTTGACGATCAAGAAGACGAATGGAAAGCCAGAAACGATGAAGAAGAAAGAGACTGCTGTGGAAACTCCCGTGGAAACCTCCAACGCATTCTCGGTGCTACCCGACGAATGTGAGTCTACTACTGGGATCGTCACGACGAACGACAAGGAAGGTAAGAATATTGTTGTTGTTGGGGATAGCCAGGTTAGATACATGGATAGGGCATTCTGCTTGAAGGACAGGAGTAGGAGACAAAGGGTATGCTTTCCTGGGGCTGGGATGGAGGACATTGTTAGCCGGCTTGACAACATCATGAACGGTAATGGGATCAATCCTATTATTTGCCTTAGTGCTGGAGGCAATGATGTAGGCAAGCGTAGAAGTGAGGATTTAGTTAGAAAGTTCAGGACAGCTATAGACATGATTAGGAAGAAGGGGGGGCGCCCTGTTATATGTGGCATTTTGCCAAGAAGAGGTGTTGGTAATGAATGGTTGTCCAGAGCAATTGGTATTAATTGTTGGCTGGATAAACACTGTAAGGATAATGCAGTACCATTCATTGACAACTGGGACAACTTCTATGGCCGAAATGACATGTATGCCAGGGATGGGGTTCACTTATCCAGGGCAGGTGTGGGTTTTCTTGCTAACTCAGTTGAGGGGGTTGTTAGGACTTTAAACTAGGATTAGTTAGAGGTATGGGTTTTTGCAGGAAAACTGTGAAGTCGCAGGGTACTAATATGAGTACTAGGAGAACTATTAATAGGCAAAATGAGGTGGATATTGGAAAGCCAGTGGCACTAATTGACAAGGACAGTAATAGGTTTAGTGGAATAATAGAAAAAAGCAGGAAGGGTAAAGAGAGAGGAGGGTCATTAAAAGTTTATTACACAAATAGCCGCAGTGCTAGGAATAAGATGGACGAGTTGAGACTAGTTGCTAGTGCAGGTAACATAGATGTATTTGCCATTACTGAGACGTGGTTTAATTCAAAAAGTCGGGACATGCCTGCAGAATGTCACATTCAGGGTTTTAAATTGTTCCAAGTAGATAGAAGTATCGGGAAGGGGGGTGGGGTGGCATTGTATGTCCGAGATCGCTTGAACTGTTGCATAAAAACGGGTATTAAGTCTGAAGTAACACATACAGAGTCTGTTTGGATAGAATTTTCAGAGGGGCATGAAAAATTAATTTTAGGTGTGATATACCGTCCCCCAAATTTAGATAGGGACCAGGGGAGACTACTATGGGAGGAAATTGTTAGGGCCACAAGGCACGATAATGTAGTAATTCTAGGAGACTTTAACTTTAGCCATATTGATTGGAATTTCTTGACTGGGAATTTAGAATCATACGATTTCTTAGAAGTAGTTCAGGATTGTTTTTTGAAGCAGTTTGTGACAGAACCTACAAGGGGAAATAACCTGCTTGACTTAGTTCTGGCAAACAATGAATCCCTTGTTAATAATTTAGAAGTTTCAGAGGAACTGGGTGCTAGCGACCACAAATCAATTACATTTAAAATTGAATGGAAGTATGATAGTAGGGATAACTCAGTAACAGTCCCAGATTTTCGCTTAGCAGATTACGATGGGCTTAGAGAACACTTATCATCTGTTGACTGGGGTAACGAAGAGAGCTATCAATATGACAGTTTTCTGAACACAATACATGCTGCTCAAAGAACGTTTATCCCTTATAAGGAAATTAGATCAAATAGAAATGACCCTAAATGGATGAATAATAGGCTGAAATATCTACTAGGGCATAAGAAAGGAATTTATAGGCGTATCAAAAGAGGCGAGGGTCATCTTATGAATCAGTATATAGACATTAAGAGGGACATTAAAAAGGGGATAAGAAAAGCTAAAAGGGACTATGAAATTAAAGTTGCTAGGGATTCTAAAACTAATCCAAAAAGTTTTTTCCAGGTATATAGAACAAAAGTCAGAGATAAGATAGGTCCCCTTAAAAATAACTATGGGCATCTTACTGACAAAGAGAATGAAATGTGCTCGATTTTAAATAATTATTTTCTCTCGGTTTTTACACAAGAAGACACTAATAATATCCCGGTAATTAATTTTTATAGTGGATCAGAAGAAGATAAATTATGTAACATCACAGTCACTAGTGAAATGGTTGTGAAGCAGATAGACCGACTGAAGCAAAATAAGTCACCGGGTCCTGATGAGGTTTTTTCAAGGGTTCTTAAGGAATGCAAAATGGAAGTCTGTGAACCATTAACTAATATTTTTAATTTATCTCTTCAAACAGGTGTAGTGTCTGATATGTGGAAGATGGCTAATGTAATTCCTATTTTTAAAACAGGGGACAAGTCGTTACCGTCAAATTATCGCCCAATAAGCCTGACCTCAATTGTAGGCAAGTTGCTAGAGTCAATTATAGCTGAGATTATAAGAAGCCATCTCGATAAGCATAGCTTGATTAATGATACTCAGCATGGATTCACAAGAGGCCGGTCTTGTCTAACTAATTTATTAACTTTCTTCAGTAAAGCTTTTGAGGCTGTTGACCACGATAAAGAATTTGATATTGTTTACTTAGATTTTAGTAAGGCATTTGATAGAGTTCCACACCAAAGACTGTTGAAGAAAGTAGCAGCTCATGGCATTGGGGGGAGGGTGCTCTCGTGGATCGAGTCATGGCTCACAGACAGGAAGCAGAGAGTGTCCATAAATGGGGTTAAATCCGAGTGGGGATCAGTAACAAGTGGCGTTCCACAGGGATCAGTCTTGGGCCCGTTGTTGTTTATAATATATATCAATGATCTTGATGAAGGAATTGCTAGTGATATGAGCAAATTCGCCGATGACACGAAGATAGGTAGGATAATTGATTCAAACGTAGATGTTAGGGAACTTCAGGAGGATTTAGACAAACTCTACTCTTGGTCAGAAAAGTGGCAGATGCAGTTCAATGTAGATAAATGCAAGGTTCTGAAGCTTGGGAGTGTCTATAACCCTAGCACTTATAAGTTAAATAATGTAGAACTTAGCCATACAGATTGCGAAAAGGACTTGGGGGTTATGGTAAGCAGCAACCTTAAACCAAGACAGCAATGCCTAAGCGTACGTAATAAGGCAAATAGATTACTGGGATTTATATGGCAATATAAACACAAATGCAGTATAATGTGATCCTTTATTGACTACGTTTCGCCCACACAGTGGGCTTTTTCAAGTCACAAACAGAACTACCTGGGGTGGAAGGAACGCGAGTATTTATAGTCCGGCTGAGGTCAGGTGAAGAATGCTGCATCTGATGATGTACCGAGTTGGGTTGTAGAGTCTAAAAACTTGGGTAGCTTGGAAAGGAGACTGGACAAGTTTGTGAGCAGACCTTCTACAGTGTTCTTATGTGGGATAGCGATGAAGGAGTTTCTTGGCAAGTGGTTCAGCTATGTTATAGAAGCCACTATTCTGGTTGAAGTTGTCGGATATAGAAATAAGTGATGATTCCAGGATTCTTCGGTATTGAGTGTTGTCTTCTGTGGCGATAAGTCTTGAGTTTCTGTAGTTTATCAAGTGGTTGTGTGAATTACGGTGTTGTACGCAGGCATTCCTTGTGTCGTCAGACCTGCTTGCGTATTGGTGTTCTGAAATGCGTGTTTGGAGGTCCCTTGATGTTTCGCCCACGTATAACTTGTTGCAGTCATTACAAGGGATTATGTATACCCCTGCAGAGGATGGAGGCTTGTCCTGCCTACTACTGGTGATGTCCTTGATGGTCGTGGTTGTGGAGGTAGATACTTGGAATGATGTTTTGGCAAAGATGTTGGAAACATGTTTGGCAATGGAGTTGGTGGGAAGGACTATGTATCTCTTCTCGGCAGTGTCTTCTCTGGGTGTGTTGAAGATGTTTAGTGCTCGCCGTCTGCAGTCTCTGATGAAGTGACGAGGATAGTGGAGTTTGGAAAATACTTGTTCAATTATAGTGCATTCTTCCTCAAGGAACTCGTTGCTGCAGATTCTGAGTGCACGCAGGAAGAAGCCTATAATTACACCACGTTTGGTTTTGGTGTCGTGGTGAGAGTAGAAGTGGAGAAGATCGTTTTGGTTGGTGGGTTTTCGATAGACTTTAAAAGCGTGCACTCAGAATCTGCAGCAACGAGTTCCTTGAGGAAGAATGCACTATAATTGAACAAGTATTTTCCAAACTCCACTATCCTCGTCACTTCATCAGAGACTGCAGACGGCGAGCACTAAACATCTTCAACACACCCAGAGAAGACACTGCCGAGAAGAGATACATAGTCCTTCCCACCAACTCCATTGCCAAACATGTTTCCAACATCTTTGCCAAAACATCATTCCAAGTATCTACCTCCACAACCACGACCATCAAGGACATCACCAGTAGTAGGCAGGACAAGCCTCCATCCTCTGCAGGGGTATACATAATCCCTTGTAATGACTGCAACAAGTTATACGTGGGCGAAACATCAAGGGACCTCCAAACACGCATTTCAGAACACCAATACGCAAGCAGGTCTGACGACACAAGGAATGCCTGCGTACAACACCGTAATTCACACAACCACTTGATAAACTACAGAAACTCAAGACTTATCGCCACAGAAGACAACACTCAATACCGAAGAATCCTGGAATCATCACTTATTTCTATATCCGACAACTTCAACCAGAATAGTGGCTTCTATAACATAGCTGAACCACTTGCCAAGAAACTCCTTCATCGCTATCCCACATAAGAACACTGTAGAAGGTCTGCTCACAAACTTGTCCAGTCTCCTTTCCAAGCTACCCAAGTTTTTAGACTCTACAACCCAACTCGGTACATCATCAGATGCAGCATTCTTCACCTGACCTCAGCCGGACTATAAATACTCGCGTTCCTTCCACCCCAGGTAGTTCTGTTTGTGACTTGAAAAAGCCCACTGTGTGGGCGAAACGTAGTCAATAAAGGATCACATTATACTGCATTTGTGTTTATATTGCCATTGTGTCGGTATTTTATACCATTTATTTCCATGGGATTTATATCAAGAAGTGTAAGCAACAGAAGTCCAGAGGTCATACTGCAGCTTTATACATCATTAGTAAGGCCTCACCTAGATTATGCAGCTCAATTCTGGTCTCCATATTACAGAATGGACATAAATTCGTTAGAAAACATTCAGCGTAGGATGACTAAATTAATACATAGCATTAGAAATCTTCCTTATGAAGAAAGATTGAAGACTCTTAAGTTACATTCACTTGTTAGACGAAGAATGAGGGGAGACCTGATCGAAGTGTATAAGTGGAAGATAGGTATTAATAGGGGGGATATTAACAAGGTCTTGAGGATATCTCTCCATGAGAGAACCCGAAGTAATGGATTTAAATTAGATAAGTTTAGATTTAGAAAGGACATAGGAAAGTATTGGTTTGGAAATAGGGTAGTTGATGAGTGGAACAGTCTACCTAGTTGGGTTATTGAGGCTAGGACTTTGGGAAGTTTCAAATTTAGGTTGGATAAGTACATGAGTGGGAGGGGTTGGATTTGAGTGGGACATGCACATCAGAGCTTATTTCTTGGGTGGCATTGAAAATTGGGTTGGGCAAATGTTTTGTTAGTGGGATGAATTGTAAAGGACCTGCCTAGTATGGGCCAACAGGCCTTCTGCAGTGTTCCTCCTTTCTTATGTTCTTATGTAGAAGAAGCCAATGAGGACTCCTCTCTTAGTGCGGGTATCTTGGTGTGAATAAAAGTGTATAAGATCGTCCTGACTATGGGTCAGGTAGGTGGTGATGATTGCCGATATGACGTTTTCCAGGGCATAGTTCTAGCTGCTCAGACAACTTATGTTCCAAATAGGGACATCAGATCAAGCAAAAATGAACCTAAATGAATGAACAATAGATTAAAACATCTCATTGGTCAAAAGAGAGGTATATATAGGCAAATAAAAAGAGGAGAGGTGCAATTAAGAAATCAATATATTCAGTTAGAGAGAGAAATAAAAAAGGGAATAAGAAAAGCAAAAAGAGATTATGAGGTTAAAGTTGCAAAAAATCGATGACTAACCAAAACGGATTCTTTCAGGTATACAGAAGTAACATCAGGGACAAGATAGGCCCACTCAAAAGTTACTCGGGTCAGCTCACGGACAGTGATAAGGAAATGTGTCGAATTTTTAACACGTACTTCCTCTCACTTTTTACACAGGAAGATACTAGCGATATTCCAGAAATAATAAATTATGTAGAACAGAATGATGATAAACTATGCACTATTAGGGTCATAAGTGACATGGTCCTTAGGCAAATAGATAAATTAAAATCTAACAAATCCCCAGGCCCTGATGAACTGTATGCAAGGGTTCTAAAGGAATGTAAAGAGGAGCTTAGCAAACCTCTGGCTAATCTTTTCAACATATCACTACAAACTGGCATGGTGCCAGATAAGTGGAAAATGGCAAATGTGATACCTATTTTCAAAGCAGGTGACAGGTCCTTAGCTTCGAACTATAGACCAATAAGGCTAACCTCTATAGTGGGAAAATTTATGGAATCAATAATTGCCGAGGGAGTTCGTAGCCACCTTGAAAAGCGTAAATTAATCAACGAATCTCAACATGGTTTTACAAAGAGGCGTTCCTGTCTTACGAATTTATTACCTTTTTTCACTAAGGTGTTTGAGGAGGTAGATCATGGTAATGAATATGATATTGTGTATATGGACTTCAGTAAGGCTTTTCACAGGGTCCCACATCAGAGACTATTGAGGAAAATTAAGGCACATGCAATAAGAGGAGAATTTTTTTCCTAGATAGAGGCATGGTTGACAAATAGGCAGCAGAGAGTTTGCATAAATGGGGAGAAATCAGAGTGGGGAAGCGTCACGAGCGGTGTTCCACAGGAGTCAGTGTTGGGCCCCTTGTTCACAATCTACATAAACGACATTGATGAGGGCATAAAGAGCGACATAAGCAAGTTTGCCGATGACACCAAAATAGGCCGTCGAATTCATTCTGACGAGGACATTAGTGCACTCCAGGAAGATTTAAATAGACTGATGCAATGGTCGGAGAAATGGCAGATGCAGTTTAATATAGACAAAAGCAAAGTTCTAAATGTCGAACAGGAAAATAACCATGCCACATATAAACTAAATAATGTAGATCTTAATATTACGGATTGCGAAAAAGATTTAGGAGTTCTGGTTAGCAGTAATCTGAAACCAAGACAACAGTGCATTAGTGTTCGCAATAAAGCTAACAGAATTCTTGGCTTTATATCAAGAAGCATAAATAATAGGAGTCCTCAGGTTGTTCTTCAACTCTATATATCCTTGGTTAGGCCTCATTTAGATTATGCTGCACAGTTTTGGTCACCGTATTACAGAATGGATATAAATGCTCTGGAAAACATACAGAGGATGACAAAGTTGATCCCATGTATCAGAAATCTTCCCTATGAGAATAGACTGAGGGCCCTGAATCTGCACTCTCTAGAAAGGCGTAGAATTAGGGGGGATATGACTGAGGTGCATAAATGGAAGACAGGAATAAATAAAGGGGATGTGAATAACGTGCTGAAAATATCTAGCCTAGACAGGACTCGTAGCAATGGTTTTAAGTTGGATAAATTCAGATTCATGAAGGATATAGGAAAGCACTGGTTTGGTAATAGAGTTGTGGATGAGTGGAACAAACTCCCAAGTACAGTTATAGAGGCTAAAACGTTGTGTAGTTTTAAAAATAGGTTAGATAAATACATGAGTGGATGTGGGTGGGTGTGTGTTGGACCTGATTAGCTTGTACTACTAGGCCAGTTACCGTGTTCCTTGGGTGAATGTGACCTGACCAGGTTGGGCATTTGCTTAAGCCGGTAGGAGAATTGGACCTGCCTCGCATGGGCCAGTAGACCTGCTGCAGTGTTCCTTCTTTCGTATGTTCTTATTTAAGTGTGACTTAAATGGTCGAAGTCAGACAGAAATGCCGTCATAAGCTTCTCTCTGGAATGTGCGGGTTATTTGTGTATTGTTCCAGTCACGGTATTGTGCCTTGTTGTCCTTTAATTTCATATATATTTTTGCAGCTAAATGTATTCAAATCATATCCCTTTTTTCAATAACTCAGTCATATACACCGGATAGGGACCGAATCTAAATTATTTTATTATTCTGTAGCACCTTACATACTTTATCATGCGAAGAGTGTTGGTGGTAGGTTGGGAATGCTGTACAGGCGACAGAACACTAGATTTCAAGTGGAAGGATTAATTGTGGCTAAGTTAGAAATATTCCATGGTGAAGGGATGACAGAAGTTGTGGCTTTCATTGCACATGGTGTCATAGAAATATCTTAGATACACAAGAACACAAGAAGAACACAAGAAAGGAGGAACACTGCAGCAGGCCTGTTGGCCCATACTAGGCAGGTCCTTTACAATTCATCACACTAACAAACATTTTACCAACCCAATTTTCAATGCCACCCAAGAAACAAGCTCCAATGTGCAAGTCCCTTTCAAATCCAACCCCTCCCACTCATGTACTTATCTAACCTAAATTTGAAACTACCCAAAGTCCTAGCCTCAATAACCCAACTAGGTAGACTGTTCCACTCATCAAACATAAGAACATAAGAATGTAGGAACACTGCAGAAGGCCTACTGGCCCATACGAGGCAGGTCCTTATCAAAACGACAATGGACTGAACACATCGACTCCAGGTTGAGGGACTGATTACCTCATTCTCCTCCTCTCCTTACGCCTTCCTCTTTGTATTGGACTGATGAAGCCACTGTGTGGCGAAACGTTTCCTGAATAAAGATTTCCATATGCTGCATAAGTGTCTCAATCTTCAACTTGTCGTTTTTTCAAACCAATCACAAAACGACATCTACCTAAAGCTACTCAAGAAACAACTCTCGCACCCCCCAACACCAATCAAACCCAGCCCCTCCCACTCATATATTTGTCCAGTCTCTTCTTAAAGCTGCCCAAGGTCCTAGCCTCTATCACCCCACTGGGAAGACTGTTCCACGCATCTACAACTCTGTTAGAAAACCAGTACTTACCTATGTCCTTTCTAAATCTAAATTTATCCAACTTAAATCCATTATTCCTGGTTCTTACCTGGTTCGACACCCTCAGTACTTTATTAATGTCTCCCTTGTTTATGCCCGTCATCCACTTATACACTTCAATGATATCTCCCCTCATTCTACGCCTCTCCAGAGAGTGGAGATTTAAGGCTTTAAGTCTATCTTCATACGGGAGGTTCCTTACACAGTAAATCATTTTAGTCATTCTTCTCTGTATGTTCTCTAATGAGTCTATGTCCATCCTGTAGTAAGGGGACCAAAACTGAGCAGCATAATCTAAATGAGGCCTCACTAGTGATGTATAGAGCTGTAAAATAACTTTTGGACTTCTGTTACTTATACTTCTTGAGATAAATCCAAGTAATCTGTTGGCCTTGTTGCGCACACTGAGACACTGCTGTCTTGGCTTTAGATTTCTGCTTACCATGACTCCCAAGTCTTTTTCACATTCTGTATGACCAAGCTCTACTTCACCTAGATTATAGCTTCGAGGGTTATTTTCATTACCAAGGGCAAGTACCTTACACTTATCCACATTAAACTTCATCTGCCATTTCTCAGACCAAGACATTAATTTGTTCAAATCGTCCTGGAGTTCATTCATATCCTCCTCAGAGTGAATTATACGGCCTATCTTTGTATCATCAGCAAACTTACTCATGTCACTAGTAATCCCTTCATCAAGGTCATTAATGTAAATTATGAACAAGAGAGGGCCCAAAACTGATCCCTGTGGAACGCCACTAGTGACTAATCCCCATTCAGATTTCACTCATAAGAACATAAGAACATAAGAAAGGAGGAACACTGCAGCAGGCCTGTTGGCCCATACTAGGCAGGTCCTTTACAATTCATCCCACTAACAAACATTTGACCAACCCAATTTTCAATGCTACCCAAGAAATAAGCTCTGATGTGCAAGTCCCACTCAAATCCAACCCCTCCCACTCATGTACTTATCCAACCTAAATTTGAAACTACCCAAAGTCCTAGCCTCAATAACCCAACTAGGTAGACTGTTCCACTCATCAACTACCCTATTTCCAAACCAATACTTTCCTATGTCCTTTCTAAATCTAAACTTATCTAATTTAAATCCATTACTGCGGGTTCTCTCTTGGAGAGATATCCTCAAGACCTTGTTAATATCCCCTTTATTAATACCTATCTTCCACTTATACACTTCGATCAGGTCTCCCCTCATTCTTCGTCTAACAAGTGAATGTAACTTAAGAGTCTTCAATCTTTCTTCATAAGGAAGATTTCTAATGCTATGTATTAATTTAGTCATCCTACGCTGAATGTTTTCTAACGAATTTATGTCCATTCTGTAATATGGAGACCAGAATTGAGCTGCATAATCTAGGTGAGGCCTTACTAATGATGTATAAAGCTGCAGTATGACCTCTGGACTTCTGTTGCTTACACTTCTTGATATAAATCCCAGTAATCTATTTGCCTTATTACGTACGCTTAGGCATTGCTGTCTTGGTTTAAGGTTGCTGCTTACCATAACCCCCAAGTCCTTTTCGCAATCTGTATGGCTAAGTTCTACATTATTTAACTTATAAGTGCTAGGGTTATGGACACTTCCGAGCTTCAGAACCTTGCATTTATCTACATTGAACTGCATCTGCCACTTTTCTGACCAAGAGTAGAGTTTGTCTAAATCCTCCTGAAGTTCCCTAACATCTACGTTTGAATCAATTATCCTACCTATCTTCGTGTCATCGGCGAATTTGCTCATATCACTAGTAATTCCTTCATCAAGATCATTGATATATATTATAAACAACAACGGGCCCAAGACTGATCCCTGTGGAACGCCACTTGTTACTGATCCCCACTCGGATTTAACCCCATTTATGGACACTCTCTGCTTCCTGTCTGTGAGCCATGATTCGATCCACGAGAGCACTCTTCCCCCAATGCCATGAGCTGCTACTTTCTTCAACAGTCTTTGGTGCGGAACTCTATCAAATGCCTTACTAAAATCTAAGTAAATAATATCAAATTCTTTATCGTGGTCAACAGCCTCAAAAGCTTTACTGAAAAAAGTTAATAAATTAGTTAGACAAGACCGGCCTCTTGTGAATCCATGCTGAGTATCATTAATCAAGCTATGCTTATCGAGATGGCTTCTTATAATTTCAGCTATAATTGACTCTAGTAATTTGCCTACAATTGAGGTCAGGCTTATTGGGCGGTAATTTGACGGTAACGACTTGTCCCCTGTTTTAAAAATAGGAATTACATTAGCCATCTTCCACATATCAGACACTACACCTGTTTGAAGAGATAAATTAAAAATATTAGTTAATGGTTCACAGACTTCCATTTTGCATTCCTTTAGAACCCTTGAAAAAACCTCATCAGGACCCGGTGACTTATTTTGCTTCAGTCGGTCTATCTGCTTCACAACCATTTCACTAGTGACTATGATGTTACATAATTTATCTTCTTCTGGCCCACTATAAAAATTAATTACCGGAACACTACTAGTGTCTTCCTGTGTAAAAACCGAGAGAAAATAATTATTTAAAATCGAGCACATTTCATTCTCTTTGTCAGTAAGATGCCCATAGTTATTTTTAAGGGGACCTATCTTATCTCTGACTTTTGTTCTATATACCTGGAAAAAACTTTTTGGGTTAGTTTTAGAATCCCTAGCAACTTTAATTTCATAGTCCCTTTTAGCTTTTCTTATCCCCTTTTTAATGTCCCTCTTAGTGTCAATATACTGATTCATAAGATGACCCTCGCCTCTTTTGATACGCCTATAAATTCCTTTCTTATGCCCTAGTAGATATTTCAGCCTATTATTCATCCATTTTGGGTCATTTCTATTTGATCTAATTTCTTTATAAGGGATAAATGTTCTTTGAGCAGCATGTATTGTGTTCAGAAAACTGTCATATTGATAGCTCTCTTCGTTACCCCAGTCAACAGATGATAAGTGTTCTCTAAGCCCATCGTAATCTGCTAAGCGAAAATCTGGGACTGTTACTGAGTTATCCCTACTATCATACTTCCATTCAATTCTAAATGTAATTGATTTGTGGTCGCTAGCACCCAGTTCTTCTGAAACTTCTAAATTATTAACAAGGGATTCATTGTTTGCCAGAACTAAGTCAAGCAGGTTATTACCCCTTGTAGGTTCTGTCACAAACTGCTTCAGAAAACAATCCTGAACTACTTCTAAGAAGTCGTATGATTCTAAATTCCCAGTCAAGAAATTCCAATCAATATGACTAAAGTTAAAGTCTCCTAGAATTACTACATTATCGTGCCTTGTGGCCCTAACAATTTCCTCCCATAGTAGTCTTCCCTGGTCCCTATCTAAATTTGGGGGACGGTATATCACACCTAAAGTTAATTTTTCATGCCCCTCTGAAAATTCTATCCAAACAGACTCTGTATGTGTTACTTCAGACTTAATACCCGTTTTAATGCAACAGTTCAAGCGATCTCGGACATACAATGCCACCCCACCCCCCTTCCCGATACTTCTATCTACTTGGAACAATTTGAAACCCTGAATGTGACATTCTGCAGGCATGTCCCGACTTTTTGAATTAAACCACGTCTCAGTAATGGCAAATACATCTATGTTACCTGCACTAGCAACTAGTCTCAACTCGTCCATCTTATTCCTAGCACTGCGACTATTTGTGTAATATATACTTAAGGACCCTCCTTTCTCTTTATCATTCCTGCTCCTTTCTGTTATTCCACTAAACCTATTACTGTCCTTGTCAATTAGTGCCACTGGCCTTCCGATATCCACCTCATTTTGCCTATTACTAGTTCTCCTAGTACTCATATTACTACCCTGAGACTTCACAGTTTTCCCGCAGAAACCCATACCACTAACTATTCCTAGTTTAAAGACCTAACAGCTCCCTCCACTGCGTTGGCCAGTGCTCCCACCCCACACCTAGACAAGTGAACCCCATCCCTGGCATACATGTCATTTCTGCCATAGAAGAGGTCCCAGTTGTCAATGAATGTTACCGCATTTTCCTTACAGTATTTGTCCAGCCAGCAATTGACACCAATTGCTCTGGACAACCATTCATTTCCAACTCCTCTCCTTGGCAAAATGCCACATATGACAGGTTTCCCACCCTTCTTCCTAATTATCTCTATTGCTGACCTATACCTGCTAATCAGGTCCTCACTCCTACGTCTGCCAACATCGTTGCCTCCAGCACTGAGACAGATAATAGGATTGCTCCCATTACCTCTCATGATGTCATCCAGACGGCTAACAATATCCTTCATCCCAGCCCCAGGAAAACACACTCTCTGCCTCCTACTCCTATCCTTCAAACAGAATGCCCTATCCATGTACCTAATCTGACTATCCCCAACAACAACAATGTTTTTACCTTCCTTGGCGTCGTCCGTAGTGATGCTCCGAGTAGTCGACTCACATTCGCCAGGTAGCATTACACCACTTGTAGAATTCGTCATGACGTTCTCGATGGTCTTCGTTGGGGTTTCTAGGGATGTCTCACTCACGTCTGCCAATGCTTCCTTGGTGCTCGTTGTGGCATTCCCAGTAGAACACTCACATTCGTCAGGTAGCACCGAGAATGAGTTGGAAGTTTCCACGGCAGTCTTCTGGTTTCTCGTTGTTTCTGCCTCTCCAACCGTTTTCTTAATCTTCAGCTTGGTTCCATGTTGCCCGGCCACTGACCAAGCTCCCCTCTTAACCTGGGGACTCACAACAGGAGGATTACTACGAATCCTCTTGTTCTCCTCCGTTAATCGCCGTATCTCCAGTTTAGCAACTCTGAGTTCTTCTCTCAGCTGCTGGTAAAGCTGCTCAAGAGAGGGCATCCTGGTTCAGATTCACAGAGAGCACACAAACAGGTCTTCACAGAGCTAAGTACACGTCACCACTGAGCTAAGTACACGTCACCATTGCACATGTGTCTTAATCTCATCTTGTCGGTAGACTAGGTAGACTGTTCCACTCATCAACTACCCTATTTCCAGACCAATGGCAATATAAACACAAATGCAGTATAATGTGATCCTTTATTGACTACGTTTCGCCCACACAGTGGGCTCCATTAATGGTAACTCTCTGCTTTCTATTGGTAAGCCATGCCTCAATCCATGCTAGAACTTTACCTCCTATACCATGAGCTGCCACTTTTCTTAAGAGTCTCTTGTGAGGTACTCTGTCGAAGGCTTTACTAAAATCCAAATAAACAATATCATATTCCTTATCACTGTCAACTGCCTCAAATGTTCTATTGAAGAACGTCAGTAAGTTTGTCAGGCAGGAACGACCTCTCGTGAATCCATGCTGAGATTCATTTATCAAGTTATGCTCTTCAAGGTGACTTCTGATAATGTCAGCTATAATTGATTCTAATAACTTGCCCACTATAGATGTCAGGCTTATTGGACGGTAATTTGAAGGAGTGGACTTATCCCCTGATTTGAATATAGGAACCACATTAGCCATCTTCCACATCTCTGGCACAACACTGGTAAGGATGGACGCATTGAATACACTCGTTAATGGCTGACTAAGCTCCATCTTGCATTCCTTAAGTACCCTTGAAAACAACTCATCGGGTCCCGGGGACTTATTTTGTTTCAGTTTGTCTATCTGTTTAATAACCATGTCCCTCGTGACAGTAATATTAGTTAACTTAAATTCATCAGGAACTAAATAATTGTTAATTACTGGAATCTCATTTACATCTTCCTGTGTAAAAACTGACAAAAAATAGTCATTAAATAAGGAACACATTTCCAGTTCATTATCCGTCAGCTGTCCATTCCCAGATTTCAGAGGTCCTACTTTTTCCTTCACCTTCGTCCTATACACTTGAAAGAACCCCTTTGGATTAGTCTTTGATTCATTAGCGACTCTAATTTCATAGTCACGTTTAGCCTTTCTAATCGCCTTTTTTACTTCTCTTTTAAGCTGAACATATTGGTCAGTAAGGTTAACCTCTCCTCTTCTGATGCGCCTATAAATTCCCCTTTTCTCCCCTAATAGATGCTTTAGCCTCCTGTTAACCCATTTGGGATCGTTATTATTAGACCTAATTTCTCTCTGGGGAATGTATATACTCTGGGCACTGTGTACATTATTAAGAAAACAATCATAAAAGCAGATCCCTTCATATTCATAAGTATGATTATCGTCAATAAAATCATTAGCTAGATAACCCCAATCAAGATTAGACAGATGTTCCCTAAGTCCATTATAATCGGCAGAACGAAAATCGGGGATTTTTACTGTATTATCATTATTCTTGCATTCCCAATTAATGCTAAAGGTGATGGATTTGTGATCACTTGCGCCAAGCTCTTCAGTGATCTCCAGATTATTCACGAGTGTTTCCTTATTTGACAAGACTAGGTCTAGCAAATTATTACCCCTGGTAGGTTCAGTTACACTCTGTTTCAGAAAACAGTCCTGAACTGTTTCCATGAAGTCACTGGACTCTAGATTACCTGTCAAAGAATTCCAGTCAATTTGGCTAAAGTTAAAGTCCCCTACTATGACTACGTTACTGTGTCCAGAAGCCCTAACAATTTCGTCCCAAAGAAGTCTCCCTCTATCGTGATCCAAGCCTGGAGGTCGGTATATTACACCTAGAATTAGTTTTTCTTGACCCTCCACGAACTCTACCCAAACAGACTCTGTTACTGCTCCATCTATTTTTATACCTTTTTTTATGCAACAATTAATATTTTCTCGAACATACAATGCAACTCCTCCCCCCTTCCCATTACATCTATCCACATTGAATAACTTAAATCCCTGAATATTACACTCAGCAGTCATATCCCGACTCTTTAAATCATACCACGTTTCAGTTAATGCAATGATATCAAAGTTCCCAGCACATGCTACCAAACGTAGTTCATTAATTTTATTTCTTGCACTTCGACTGTTAGCATAAAATACCATCATATGTTTTTTCTTCTGCACATTTTTCCTATTCATCTTTGTTTTTACACAATTTCTGAAATTATCATTACCCAGAGTTACTCCATGACAGTTACTATTAAGATTCTTAATATCAGAGCATAAGTCAATATATCCATACTCATTATTAATCATTTCTAAACCCATACCTCTAACTAATCCTAGTTTAAAGTCCTAACAACCCCCTCAACTGAGTTAGCAAGAAAACCCACACCTGCCCTGGATAAGTGAACCCCATCCCTGGCATACATGTCATTTCGGCCATAGAAGTTGTCCCAGTTGTCAATGAATGGTACTGCATTATCCTTACAGTGTTTATCCAGCCAACAATTAATACCAATTGCTCTGGACAACCATTCATTACCAACACCTCTTCTTGGCAAAATGCCACATATAACAGGTCGCCCCCCCTTCTTCCTAATCATGTCTATAGCTGTCCTGAATTTTCTAACTAAATCCTCACTTCTACCCTATCAACTACCCTATTTCCAAACCAATACTTTCCTATGTCCTTTCTAAATCTAAACTTATCTAATTTAAATCCATTACTGCGGGTTCTCTCTTGGAGAGACATCCTCAAGACCTTATTAATATCCCCTTTATTAATACCTATCTTCCACTTATACACTTCGATCAGGTCTCCCCTCATTCTTCGTCTAACAAGTGAATGTAACTTAAGAGTCTTCAATCTTTCTTCATAAGGAAGATTTCTAATGCTATGTATTAATTTAGTCATCCTACGCTGAATGTTTTCTAACGAATTTATGTCCATTCTGTAATATGGAGACCAGAATTGAGCTGCATAATCTAGGTGAGGCCTTACTAATGATGTATAAAGCTGCAGTATGACCTCTGGACTTCTGTTGCTTACACTTCTTGATATAAATCCCAGTAATCTATTTGCCTTATTACGTACGCTTAGGCATTGCTGTCTTGGTTTAAGGTTGCTGCTCACCATAACCCCCAAGTCCTTTTCGCAATCTGTATGGCTAAGTTCTACATTATTTAACTTATTAGTACTAGGGTTATGGACACTCCCGAGCTTCAGAACCTGGCGATAGGTTCATTTGATACAGGAGAAGATACATGTAGAAGAACCTGAGTAGGAGGATGTAGAAACAGTTTGGATAACAGCTGCAGCAGCAACAACAAGAGAAGACAAATAGTCTCTTCCAGCTGTCAAGGAACTCTTCCTTGGCATTGTTGCTGCTCAAAGAGCAGAAGCTATACTTGGCAGAGGACACAACGTTAGCTGAAGAGCTGGGGCAGAGTGACGAGCTGCGGTTTGAAAGGGGAATGAATAATAATAATAATAATAATAATAATAATAATAATAATAATAATAATAATAATAATAATAATGAAAATGGAGTAACCGATACCTTGCAACTGGGATTTAATTTTTTGTAGTGCAGCAGGAATTTAGTGAAAACGACCCTGACCATTATTTCAGTGTGTTCAAACACGTGTTTACATTAAGTGGTCGTCAGTAATACTGGGTGGCACTGCTGCACAACCATCTGCAAAGCAACGCTGAGAAGAGGAGGCAGCTATGTCCTCTTTGGAGTATTAAAATTACGATTTCTTAAAAGGTTGGAGGAGTAGTGGAAGGGTCACTGGAAGGTAAGAAGGGTGGTGGAGGGGTCACTGGAAGGTTGGAGGGGTGGAGACGTCACTGGAAGGTCACTGGGAAGCCCTAAATGTTTATGCTCCAATCTTGCCAAAATATATCACAGAACGGGTGAGGGTTAAACCTATGGCAGACGAGTTCTAAATTTAGCTCACAGACCAGTGAGATTTCTTTGCAATTGTGTTATTAAGTTTCTGTGAGTCAGATCAGTAAATTGTCAGCAAAACATCTCTGGCCTCTAGCGAAGGTCCAGTGAAATCCATCGTGAGTTGGAGCAAAACCAAAGGACCGCTTAAGTAGGCTGGTGCGGGTGGTGAGGGAGAGCTGAGACAACTTGGTGAATCTGCTTGTGTAACGTCTAGGCCTGACCTACTTCCACCTACCACTGTTCCACCTCAACTGTCTGCAGTATATAAGCTCAATCTTCGTGAATATAATGCATTTTTTGTCAAGATTGATGGACTGAACACATTGACTTAAGGATGAGGGACTGCTTACCTTAGACTCCTCCCTATCTTCCACAGTTTCTCTGCACTGGACTGAAGCAGCCACTGGCTGGCGAAACGTTTCCAGAATACAGATACCCAAATGTTGCACAAGCGTCTGCAGGTTTCTGCAGTGTTGTATATGGAAGGATTTTTAAAAAATGCTCCATAAAAATAGTGTGAGTGCTTAAGTGGACGCGAATTGAACGGCCAGTGGAACATGTATTAGACGTGAACACTGGGCGAGATGTGTGGCGTCACTAGTCCAGCAGTGGCTGGGAGAGATGTGCTGGAATAAGGCTGCAGCAAGTATGGCAATCTACAGGCGCCGCTAATGTTTTCTTCTATAACCTATGACTTGTGGGTTTAGCGCTTGGTTTTAATTGTAATAATAATATGTCTTAGCTTTGAGCAACTTGTAAAGGTCCATTGTATTTTGCATAATATATATACAAAGGTGAGTTTATCTGCCCTTCCTGGTAATCAAACCTCGCGTATTAACTACCTTTCTAACATTTTGTGTAGTTTACGAAGGATAGGGCTTAGGATGGTTTAATTTTATATAACTTTATACATACACTTAGACAAGGTATTTTTACCCCGTCCCCCCTTCCTCCCTTCCATGTTAATTTCGTACCATTCAGGATTATGTTCGTCAATTAACAGACAACTACAAAGTGTGGGCCAGTATTTCAATTTTGGCAACCTTAGGCAAGATCCAGTTGAGATAGTAACAACGTGTGTGTCCTTGCCAGCACGGGTTGCTGGGATACCAGTTGCAAGACGATTGACTGGCCAGGAAAAACCCCAAAACCAGTCTTAACTGAGGCAGACCACAAAATCTGACCACACAGAGGTTAGGTGCAATTATTACAACCAAATAAGTTCCAAAATGAGCATAATATTCTACAGCAGCAAAAAGATCAACTCATACCCACTGACCTTAGCCAGTTCAGGCTAGGTGGCACAGGTGGGCAAAAAGAGGCCCAGGTTAGTCGCGAGTGCAGCAATACATCCATAAGATTAATTTATCCATCTGTAAGACCTGGTTTTAAGTATATATACAACTGATCAGAGACATAGTCCAGGTGTCAATGCGACCTTTTCACGGCATTGCTAGAGTGGCAGTATTCTACACACAGTCTTACTAAATTTCGTCACTTTCAGGGAGTGGGACGTATTGTCTTTCCTTTGGGCCATCTTCCAGGTATACTAGGGTTAATGATTCATTGGAAGCTTATGGTAAGGTTATAATCCTGAAGTGTCCCAATCCAGAGAAAATATTTTTTTCACGGGCTAGACATGTACAGGACTATATGGTTAATTTATAATTCGTTACACACAATTACTGGTCCGTTGTGATATATTAATGTTAAGTACCTTTCAGTCCTACAGAAAAGGTTCAGGATCGAGCAAAGGACTCATTATCAAAATTATGTCTTAAAGATGT